>NC_135806.1:75885193-76185193 GCF_964213995.1 Mustelus asterias
GCTACCTTTCCAATAGAACCCATAGGAAATTACACTGTAACATTCTGAGGATGTGACAGACGATAAGAACAAATGTGAATTTATGTAGTGACTTTCATGTCCTTGGATATCCTAAGTATCTTGTAGACAGTGAATTATATTCAATTGTAGTCAATGTTTTGTAGGCAAACATGACAATGAATATGTGCCCTGTGAGGTCCACAAAGAGCAATGAGATAAATTACATATTATTTTATTTTCTGTACAGTTAGTTGAAGGACAGATGCCAGATAGGACACTGGGAATTGAGTATTTGTATGTTCTATGTCCACCTAATCAGAAAAATGCACATTGGTTTAATATCTCAACCTGCTGGCAACACTGCACTCCCTGAAATCTATATTAAAGTGTCAACCCAGATTATGTGCTTAAGTTTTGGAGATGCGCTTGAGCCCACAATCTGCCAGATGCCAAGATAAATAACTGCTAAGCCAAGTTTGACAAGGATGCAAGCTCCTTCTTTAGATACTGATCACCATTCACCTGGCATGTACTTTTCCTGCTAAGAAATTTGTTGTGGGTTAGGGGTATGACATTGTGAATATCTAAATAGATTAGTTGAATCAATCTCTGAAAGGTTATAGTTTTTTGTAAGCACTAGTGAGTCTCCAAAGACATTTAGCGGAAGTAATATGTGTCTTGCCTGTGGGCTGGAGCACCACCAAAGCCCTCCATAACCAATGTTTGGAAAGCCCAATCATGTCAAGTCCCATCCATGCAATTTACTGGACAGCGGTGGTCCTTCCCCAAAATCAAGGACTCCCAGGGCAGTTGCCCCACCTGCCCCGGCCAATCAGAGGTCAAATGTGGTCAATGTGTGTGTCTCTGCTTGTCTCCCACCCTTTCATTTATTTACTGTCTCCCTCCTGTTGGGTTTCAGTTCACTCTTTCTGTCTCCTTGTGTCTCTCTTTGCCTTTCTTTTGCCGTTGACCTTGATATTAACCTCCCACGATGGGTGGAATAGGATCAGGGAATTAACAATGTTAAAACGGGGAAAGCATCCCCACTCACCCTGCACATGACCATTGGTGTCTTCATCACCGGTTTTAATTTGTGCAAGTGATCTGTGTTAACACATGAGGTACGTCCATAGTGCCATCGGGAACCTGATTTAAAAAAAAAAATGGGTCTTTTTCTGGTTGGCAGGGTCTGACGTGTGGTGTGCCACAGGGTTCAGTCCTGGAGCCTTGACATTTTACTATTATTTAAATGACTTGGATGAAGGGACTGAAGGTATGGTTGCTAAGTTTGCAGATGACACAAAGATAGGTAGGTTGTAGAGAGGACATAAGGAGATTACACAGGAACATAGATAGGTTAAGTGAGTGGAAAACAATCTGGCAAATGGAGTATAATCTGGGAAAGTCTATTTTGACAGGATGAATGAAAGAAAAGCATATTATTTAAATGGTGAGAGATTGCAGAGCTCTGATATGTAGAGGGATCTGAGTGTCCCAGTTCATGAATCTCATAAAATTAGTCTGCAGGTAGAGCAAGTAATTCATAAAGTTAATAGAATGTTATTGTTTCTTCCAAGGGGAATTAAATTTAAATTTAATAGTCTTCCCACGGGTTTAAAAGGGCTTGGGAAGCATGGCGGTTAAGTGGTCTCAGGCTAATTTCTGGAAGTTGTGTCTGTTTGTTTCCTCGTGAATAAATTAACCCTGACTTTGATTTGTGGATAGATGTAACCCAGTTTTGAATCTGAGCCACATAAAGGAGGAAATTCTGATTTTGATTCTGTTCCGCAAATGTAATTTTATCTTAGTCAGACCAGTAGTTGAGATGCTATAGGTGGATCCAGCAACCCAACTAAGGGAGAAAAAAGTCAGCTGGGGGATCTAGCTCCTGACTGCTACACAGTGACAAGGGAAAGTGTGCATGTGTGAACATCAGAGAAGATCAGTGTTGGCCGTGGGAACTTCCATCCTGAACAGCCCTTTTTAGCATAATATATAAGAACTGCTGTCATCTGAAATAAGAGGCACCACTGTCTATAAAGAGTATTAGGGAACTACGGGATTTGGTGCAGGTGAAGAAACAAATTTAAAACGCAATTCGGAAAAATCTGGGAGGTCTGAACTTTTCACCCATTGGGCACACACAATGGACGGGCATGGAAGGGGGTTTGAAACATATTCCTGGCTGCAATCGACCCCGGAGCACAATTTTAAACTGGCTGGCTAATTAACGGGCATGATGTGGAGATGCTGGCGTTGGACTGGGGTAAACACAATAAGAAGTCTCACAACACCCGGTTAAAGTCCAGCAGGTTTATTTGGTAGCAAAAGCCACTGGCTTTCGGAGCGCTGCCCCTTCGTCAGGTGAGTGGGAGTAGAACTCCCACTCACCTGACGAAGGGGCAGCGCTCCGAAAGCCAGTGGCTTTTGCTACCAAATAAACCTGTTGGACTTTAACCGGGTGTTGTGAGACTTCTTACTGTAATTAACGGGCAGCCAGCGTAAAGTATGCTCCGTGAAAGGCTGAGGCCTCTGGGGAAAGCAGGAAGAGGGAGGGCATCAGGAAAAGGGAGGCTGTGGATGACCCTTCCAATGTGCTCCCTTATGGGCACAGTCACTGCGGAGCTGTCTCAGGGAGCTGCTGACCTGTAAAACATGAATTGTGATGGAGAAACTATGCAAAGTGTGTCTGGGCAGCATGTTCAAATATAAATCTTGGTCCCCAGATACCTTTATAAATTTTATTTCACCTGGACACTTCATCACTCCCTGGACCGAGGTTGAAGCTGAAACGTAAAAGTTGCCTGACCAATCGGCCTACCACTAACTGTAAAAGCAGACGGGCCCCGTAAAATTGTGTTTAATTCGCCCCATAATCGGCTAAACTGCCTGCTTGATTGTTGGCGGGCGTGCTTTTGATTCCTGCCTGCGCCCACCGACTAAATTATTGTGTATTGACATTGGGGTGTGTGAGCGATATCTATACTCACGCAATTTCACCCGCTTCCCGGTTAGGCACTCACCCACCCGAGCAACATAAATTCTGGCCAGAGAGACATGATTCTTCCATTCTTCCTCTCTCCAGGTTGAACCAAGCACAAAATTACACCTCAGGAAGAGGTAGAACCTTTAAGAAGGCAAGAAAAGAGTGGAAAATTGCTAAGTACAATAAAAAAAATTCCCATTGTTAGCTAAAGAGGATCAAAGCTGCCAATTCCAGTGACAATCTTTAGAGGTTGTAAAAGCTATTTCATATTTCATAGCGCGAAAGTTCCATTTCCTACCAGAGATTCATTATTAGAAAACATGTAGTACCCCAGTGACATTCAATGATAACATTCTGACTTCCTCCGTAGAAAAATGTGATGCCTTTCCAATGTAAACTTGTAAAACCTCTTCAAGTAGAAAAAAAGTCATTGATAAACAACACTTGAACAGAGGCTAATATTTCTTTCCCGACATAGTGGGCATATTTTAAGAGATTTTGGTTCTTTTGTATATCAAGCTGTTAAATAGCACAGCCTTTTCTGTTATTACATATTGCTGCTTTATATTAGGGTCACCCCAACTGAGAGCTCCCTGAGCAAAACTGACTGCGCATTCATCAAATGTACTTTATTGGAATTTAGTTGCTCCAGGCAGTTAAGCTGGTGATAAGTTAACATCATCCATTGCAAGCAGCACGCATGATTTTAGTGCTTCAACCAATTTTTAGTGCGCCACATTGTAATACGTGGGCTTATTGAAGAATTTGTGAGAAGAAGAACTAAATTTATTCTGCTGAGTTAAAATATCAAAGTGACTTTCTATGGTGTAACATCAAACCTGATCTACCATAACTTGAGCCTCAGGATGTGGAACATGTCTTCTGTGGTAGCTGCCAGTTAGCACATCTGCTCTACAACTACACTAAGCTTTATTGTCTGAGATTGGAAAATCTCCTGCAGGATTTTCAACAGCTTAGTCACATGTTCCAGTCCTGGCTATAACGATGCTCCAGTGTTGAGTGACATGGACAAACATATGATTCACACACTCAATTAGACAGGACTGAAAAAAAACTTTCCTTTGCTCACCTGGGCTTTCCATAACTAAACACTATCATTAAGTGGAGCATGTTCTGCAGCTGCAGCAAATAAATAATCACTTGCTAACTTAACGTTGTTAATATTTTCCTTGCGTGTTGTCAGTAACACCCTAGAACTTGAAAAAAATCTGTTGAATCGCTTACCCTGAATTATTTTAGCACAGAATTGAAAGTTGCTGAATTAGCGCAACTGAATTTAAGTACGCTTTGACTCCCCTCGCCATTCCCTCTGATTTATTTGAGATTATCCCAAGTCAGTACATGTGCTGGGAAATATTAAATTACCTGACTGACACACACACTGAATTTGTCACTGGATGGGGAATCAACAGGAGATGTGCATCAGTATTTTCCTATCGTACAGATGTAAATCCCACATTTTACTGTCCCGGACACTTGGGGTACAGCAATGGAAGTTTTCCCTAAATGCAAGCTGCTATTCTCGTCACATTTATATTTAATCAGTTTCTGTGATTTGGCACAATAAATGTTATTGTATTACGGGCACAGATGGAAAGGCTAGCACAATGCTTAGGATAATGATTGTTATGTTTTTACATGAGGGAGGCAGAACTGGACAGGGCTCAAAAATGGGTGCAGGGATTGCAGTGTGGGATCATCCTGTACACACTCCTTCCAATGCAGGCAGCATACAAACTTTGTATTGCCTGCTAATTTTAATGATAATAGCACAGCAACCACAAAGCACACTGTCGAGTGACTGCACATCTGAGCAGAGGATGCAAAATCGTGATGGGCCAGCACATGGTAAAGCTACTTAAAACCAGCCTGCAGTCCTTAAAGAAGATGTACATTGTGGCTGGAGCAGGAGCTGGAAGTTGTTCCAAACACTCAATAAGGTAACAGTGTGGTAGGCAGTGGCTATAAGATTTTCTGATGCTGCACTGGAAGCCTGGGTGCCTGAGGTCGAAAGGGGGAGAAATACCATCCATCTATAAGGAACGAGGAAGTCCTCCAGACACACTATGCAAATGCAGAGATACTAGAGAGTTGTGGCAGTCACTTCCAGGCATCTAGTTCCGAGGGTCTGGAAGCAATGCCACCAAAAGAACAATGGTCTCACACACGTGGTCAAGGTTAGTGAATGCATCTTCAAATACCAGATCCTATCATCTGCATCATTAAACTCACGTACTTCACATTGCACCCACTCACCTACGAACAATATCTATTAATCATAATTCATACATCACATTCAGGAGGTAAGTGTGTCTTAAAACGGCATTGGCCGAGTTGCAAGAGTGGCTACCATGTACCTGGTAGATGGTGTTCTCATGTGAGATGATGGCATCCGTGTCGCACACATGAGGACGGCCTAAATCGGGATGTTGGATTTATGTCACATTATCAGTAACCCCCACAGCTTGCCTCCTGGACTTGCAGAATTTCACTAGCTGTTCTGTCTAGAGACAATACACATCTCTTTAACCTGTGTTGAATGCTCCCTCCACCCACATTGTCTGTACATTTAAGACCTGGCTAGCTGTAGGATTCGCATTCTAATCAGTATTCTGCAACTTGATTCTGTCTGTTTGCACTGTTTGAGAGCAGATTTCCACTCCATCTGACGAAGGAGCAGTGCTCCGAAAGCTTATGGTATTTGCTACCAAATAAACCTGTTGGCCTTTAACCTGGTGTTGTGAGACTTCTTACTGTGTTAAAATATCAGTCCATGCTCCACTTTTTTGCCATCATTTTTTCTTGTGTGTGTTCATGTCTCTGTGTTTGTGGGAATGAGGGGTGGGTGCTTGTAGCATACATTTTTGGGTGTTGTGAGAAATAAACTTTTATCATTTCTTTTAATCTAAATTTACCAGAAAGCCTGTTTTTGTGCCAGTTCTGAAAAGTCATAGCATCCAACGGGTAAAACACTTCTTCTCTAAGAAAATACATCTTTTTGCGATTAATCAGGAGGTGGGAAAAAGGGAGAAAATATCTTCCATCTCCAACTGCTCGTAACACAAGATAGGATGAAATGCATTCAGCCCACTTGGTGTATAGAGCCTCACTAATTGTCCCTAAGCAACAGTGGAGGGTAAATTGGGAGGTGTTACATACTGCTTGGCCCTGCCTTCAAAGGAACTGGACACATAGTCCAGTTCATGGCCATTGTCCTGCCCATGCATCATAAACTTATGGATTTATGGTTTATATCTTTGAAATGGACACTTTATCTTTGAAACAAGATGGAGAATGGACACTTTACTTTTAAGGCAAAATGGAATTGAGAGTTGAAGTGACCTTTTCTCTCCAGTCAATATAAATGGAATTAACCACAACCCTGGAGCAAGCCTCCATGTGTGGATAAAACATTAAAATGCAACTGAACTTTCAGGACATCTCATTGAGAAGTCATTAAAATGCAACAAACTTTTCCTGTGGTTAATGACTGCCATTATCCAAATGATTGAAGGAACTAGTTCAAAGTACTTGTAGATTTTTCAACTTCGGAAGAGAATACTAAAGAATAAGTATAAAAAATCTCCATTCTCATACAATGACTTGTGAATGGATGAAACTCGGACCTTATTGTTTGACAACGGCCAAGTCACCAGAGATCACCTGTGGGAACAATAATACAAAACTGCTCTGGTCACATGACAGAAATTAGGGGGGGCGATTCTCCCAAAAGTGCTGAATTGGTGGGAAAACTATTTTAGACCACGACTGTTTTGTCAGTGCAGCTTCTCACTCGAATCTCCCCACTCTGTGCAATGCAGAGGTCACAATCGGGAATCTCATTAAAAACCAGGGAAGTGGGGCCTAATCGCGTCGGAGTCTGACAGTTCTGGAACTCTGCGCATTCACAGTGGCCCCGATCAGTCAGACTCCCCGTTTGCTGGCCAGCTTGACAATTCCCGGGCCAGCCCCGACCCCCCTCCCCCCTGCCTCAGAGCGCCCCGATATCCAGCCCACGTCCTCCAGCAGTGGCAATCCCTCCATCCCCCTCACCCTGGCAGACCCCCCCCGCCGCTGACCCCTCCGGCAGACCAACCTCCCTCCCCTGGAGGCAGATCCCCCCGACGGGAGGCAGACCCCCCCGGCAGAGCACCCCACCCTCTGCCGACCGCGCCCCCAGGATCAGATCCCCCTGGCAGGCAGGCCCCCCTCGGCAGACCACACCCCCAGCCCGCCTCGATCACTGGCCTCCCTCCAGCCCAGACCAATCCTGTCTGCAGAGTGGCAGCGGGACCCCCCACCTCCACTGATCACTCCCTTTGCCCTACCCACAATAGGCCCCACCTCCTTGGCACTACCCGATGCCCGGTGGCAGTACCAAGGTGCCCCTGGGCATGGGCACTTTGCCCCTTGGTCAGTGCCGGGGGCACAGGCTGGCACTGCCAGGGTGCCCATGCCCAGGGGGCACCACCCCCGTTGCCCGACCCCCTGGGGGACCCCAATTGCCCCCACTTCATTCCGGTGGGGTCTCCCACTAGCTCCCCAAACGTGGGAAGCTAATCTGAACCCCGCGGGAATGAAGTACTCCTGGCGGGGTGGGAGATTCAATCGGGATCTGAAAGTTCCTGATAATGACCTGCTAAACATATTTAAAATACATCTAAAAAAGATTCAAATGACTTACCTGCCTTCCCGCCGGTTTCCAGCCTGGTCTGACTGGCGACTGTTCGCCGGCTCTGGGGGATATGCATGCCTTTCTGGCGTAAGCGTAAATCCTGGAACAAGGCCGGCGATGCGCATCTCCCACCTCGACTCGCCAGAAAAGTTGCGGGTCGCGATGGGAGAATCGCGGCCTAGATTTCTGTTAAGGGTCATTTAACAAGGCACACTTTTGTAGCAGAAAGAAAAGGGAAAGATCCAGGCCAGCAAAGGAACTGGACCCTGCCTAAGAACCATCAACAGGCAGAGAATTCCCATCAGCCTATGAGAAACTGAACCAAGCTTTCCCTACAGGGGTCAACTGCACCTTAACTGGAGTAAAGCAAGGGAAACCCGCCACTACAAGCAAATAAACAAGGAGTCACATGGTGATAAATGAGAATCAGTGAATGTACTGAACTTGGATTTCCAGAAGGCATTTGATAAGTTCCTCATCAAAGGTTATTGAGAAAAATAAATGCTCATGGTGTACAGGGCAACCATTGGCAAAGTAACAGGAAACAGCGAGTTGGCACACAAGGATCTTTTTCTGGTTGGCAGGGCATGATGAGTGGTGTCCCACAGGGATCAGTATTGGGGCCTCAACATTTTACAATTTACATAAACGATTTGGATGATGGGACTGAAGGGGTGGTTGCTAAGTTTGCTGATGACACAAAAATTGGTAGGAAAGTAAATTGTGAAGTGGACGTAAGGAGGCTACAAAGGGACATAGATAAGTTAAGATCTAGACAAATGTGAATTTGTCTATTTTGACAGAAATAAAACATAGAAGCTTATTATCTAAATAGTGAGAGATTGTAAAGTTCTGACTTGCAGAGAGACCTGGGTGTCCAAGTGCATGAACCACAAAAGGCTAGTATACAGGTACAGCAAGTACTTAGGAAGCTAATAGAATGTTATAATTTATTGTGAAGTGAATTGATTACAAAAGTAGGGAAATTGTGCTTCAGTTGTACAGGACGATGGTGAGACCACATCTGGAGTATTATGTTCTATATTGGTCTCCTTATTTAAGGAAAGATGTAAATACATTAGAAGTAGTTTGGAGAAGGTTTACTAGACTAATACATGAATGGGCGGGTTGCCTTATGAAGAAAGGTTGGAGAGATTAGGTTTGCATCCACATAGATTTCAGAAGAGTCTTGATTGAAACTTTTAAGATCCTGAGGGGCATTGTGGGGCAATGTTTGCTCTTGGTCACTGTTTAAAAATAAGGCGACACTCATTTAAGATGGAAATGAGGAAAATCTTTTTCTCTCAGAGGGTCATGAGTCTCTGAAACTCTCTTCCTTAAAAGGCAGCGGAAGCAGAATCCTTCAGTAATTTGAAGGCAGAGTGAGATAGCTTATTGATTAACAAGGGTGTGAAAAGGGTAGGCAGGAAAGTGGTGTTGAGGTTACAATCAAATCAGCCATGATCTTATTGAATGGTGGAGCAGGATTGAGGAGCCCAGTGGCCTCCTCCTGCTCTTAATTTGTATGTTCGTATAAACTTGTATAAATCAGCTTTCATCAACCTCCAGACTCTGTTTCCTCAGTGGATCAAAAAGGAATTCCAGCCTTGCAACATTTCAAAACCTCTTCAGACTTATGAGCTTTAAAGCCATGCTAAATCTTTTATAAACACTTTTTTTAATGTATGTGTATGTGTGTAAGTACTTGCTGTACCTGTGTGTGCATGCCCATATGAGGGCATGCAGCTGTGAGCATATTTCAGGTGAGAAAACCTGTCACTTGTCTGTCAGGCTAAGCACTTGAGGTGTTAAAACAATTTTTCCTTTTTAAAAACACATCTGTCTTCAGTCAGTTGGGATGTAGAAAGGGGAGAAACCATCTTACCATCCCTCCCCTGTCCATAATAGTCATGTTCGCCTTTACAGCCACCAGAATGTCATTCTTTCCCTGCTCTGAGGTTGTAGCTGTAGCTGCAGCAGGTGGTACATTTTAGTGATGACCTCCTTAGTAAAGTGGAAATTTCTGATGCACCTATTCCTCCCTGAGGTTCGGGTAGCAGAATTGCCTCTGCTGAAGGCCCTTCTACCTTCTTTGTGTGGCTTCTCTTATTCTACTGCCCTCTGTTCATCCTCCTTGTCGTTCTGTAATCAAGGGGACTGGCTACTAGTTTGCTTTACCTAAGAGCATGTGGTTTGTGCAGAATTCCTAAAGTCAGGACAATGTCCTTCAGCACATGCCACACCATTCCCTGTGGATTTTTAGCAACTTTAAAGAACTCCAGAAACCAGCAAACATCAACAATTGCAAACAGAAGCAATGGAAATCAATCAGCAACAAACCTGAAAGTTGTTGATAATACATTTAAATGGCACCAGACAAGGATCCCTCTTGCTGCTTGTTAAGGAGCAGATCAGAAACTTCAAGGTATTTTATAGAGTTAGCTTAGACCCTAACTTTTACATCTGATTTGGCATTAGGGTGACCATAAGGTGTTTTGCTTCAGGTGTGATTCAAGTGATCCACTAGGAAGCTTTTATCAAAACAAACTTTATTTAAGAACACAGTTAGAATATAACAAAAAAGAATTAGCATAACTTTTACCATTTAAAATACTTAAACATGACAAAGTATGATTCTTAACAGCTAGCTATCTCTATTGTTCAGTATCCCCCACAGACAGGAATCCCTTCTTCAGAACCAGTTAGCGTAGAAACCAAAGATGCTTACAATAGATATACCTTCTGACACTTCTGGAGAGTGATCTAGACAGACACCTGTCTTCTAATTCTCATGCAGCAATTTCTAGAAAAAGCTCCACCCCTGGATAGTAGAATCTCAGAGAAAAAGGCTTACTTCTTGGCAGATTCCAGCCTCCACTTCAGCTGAGCAAGAGATGCAGAGAAAGCAACCTCTCTCTAAAAATCCCAAAAGCAGTTCTCTGTGTAAGCCTAGCTGTACCCAGTCATATGACCTCCCCCGTCAATCAACCTAATCAAGTACAACTCTGCAATATCCCAGTGGAAAACACAAAGCAACCAAACTCTGCATTAGTCCATATCAAAACAAACACTGCATCGATTATGATCAATTATGTTGCTGCACTAACATTATAGTGCTTCTGGAGCCAGACAAAATGGATCCGATAAAATGGAAGAGACTAGTAAATACATTCAGCACATAAACATGACTAAAATACATTTCTTAAAGGCACAGTATAGTCACACTGCTGAATAAATATCCAGTTGTCTGAGTCATAATGTGCAATCTTCTACTCCTGACAAGCATTCTACTGTTCAGACATAAGAGCTATGAAAAATAATGAGATAACACTTAAAGTTCAAATTAAACACTAAAGTTTTAAGTAAGTTTGAACAATACAAGTCCTCTTACACTACACCAACTAACAATACATTCATTAGCAACACATCCATTAGTTGCAATTATGTAACCTGAAATTACAGATATTATTACCCTGTGAGCAGTGGGCAGGATGTTTCATTGACAAGATCACACCGACCTATCAAAATCCACCTTAAACTGCAATTGTCCAATGAACCATCTGGTTCTTTATTCAAACTCTGATGCTTGACATTCATTAGGTAATTCCCATCTGTTGAAATTGTCTTCAGTAATTTTCCCTGGTAGATGTTGCTTATGTCTTCATGATCTTTCTCAATCATTGTGGCAGCAGCTTTCTTCCCTGGTCACATGCACATTTTATACCCACAGGACAATTAGTCAATTTAAGTCTCTTAAGTTACTGACTTCTTACAAACTGTTACTTGGAGAATTAAAGACAGAGATGATCTAATAAAGCATTTACACTCAGCATGTCTCCCAGTTTTTCTGCATTTTAAAAGAAACAAACTTTGACATCACGTTCAACGTCAGTTTGTGTCACTCTCTTGCTGTTTATAGAACACTTATGTTAGCTAAACAGACATTTGGCTCAGTGCTATTTGTATACTTGAAGCAGAACCAGAGTTCTAACTTGGCAACAAAGCTAAACATTGCTTTGAAGATGTTCATTTATTGGTTTTGTCTTATTTCCTGATTGTTTATGCTTTTTGCTAAACATCCCATGGCTTGAATGTGTTACAGACCCATTCCTCTGTAATGCTGCCGATCTGTAACAAACAAACAACAGGCTGCAATATGTCCGTGCCAACCGCACCCGCCACTCCCCCCCCCCCCCAACCCAACCTGCCACCCAGTTTCAATAGCTCACACAAATCTCAGCAACAAATATTGATTAAAAGTATGATTAAGTCAATCAAAAATATTATAGCTTCTTACATAGGTCCAGAGAAAGTATTTGGTGGGTCATTGAGCTCCACAATGGCAGTGCCGGCATCAAACCATTGTTATATGCTAATTGACATCACAATCTGCCGACACCACATACTTCTGGTGAATGCTCCCTGTATACACACAAATGTCCTCCCCAATTTACACCAGATGAGTGCCTGCACGTCATAGATGCTATTTTGGAGACTAAACAGCTAATGCTTTGTAGCCAAATTATGTGGAGTATGATTTTTCTTTTAAACTCTATCTTTTCAATCTATAGGTGCAATTTTACATCAATGGGATTTTACATTTCCATTGAAGTCAATGGACTTTTGAACATCTCACCACATTTTACAGCTCTATGGGACCAAAACATTCCATCCTATGAATTTATTATAGTCTTAATAGTTTTTGCAAGATCAAAAAGCATTGATTTACTGATAGAATGTGATCCCTTCTGGCAATGATGAGTTGGAAATAGTATTGTCCTGAGGTCAGGAACTCTGAACCTGCCTTAATTTCTACCTTGAGTACAGTTCAGTGTCAATGGCAGATGCCCATGTCACCAGGTTCCAACAAGCCAGGGGAAGTCAGACTCATATTTATTGACTACAGCTCTGCCTTCAACACTATTATTCCCATGAAACTCATCTCCAAACTCCGTGGCCTAGGCCTCGGCTCCTCCCTCTGCGACTGGATCCTGAACTTCCTAACTCACAGACCACAATCAGTAAGGGTAGGCAACAACACCTCCTCCACGATCATCCTCAACACTGGTGTCCCACAAGGCTGTGTTCTCAGCCCCTTACTATACTCCTTATACACCTATGACTGTGCGGCCAAATTCCCCTCCAATTCGATTTTCAAGTTTGCTGACAACACCACTGTAATGGGACAGATCGCAAACAATGATGAGACAGAGTACAGGAATGAGATAGAGAATCTGGTAAACTGGTGCGGTGACAATAATCTCTCCCTCAATGTCAACAAAACGAAGGAGATTGTCATCGACTTCAGGAAGCGTAGAGGAGAACATGCCCCTGTCTACATCAACAGGGATGAAGTAGAAAAAGTCAAGAGCTTCAAGTTTTTAGGTGTCCAGATCACCAACAACCTGTCCTGGTCCCCCCATGCTGACACCATAGTCACGAAAGTCCACCAATGCCTCTACTTTCTCAGAAGACTAAGGAAATTTAACATTTCAGCTACAACTCTCACCAACTTTTACAGATGCACCATAGAAAGCATTCTTTCTGGTTGTATCACATCTTGGTATGGCTCCTGCTCTGCCCAAGATCGCAAGGAACTACAAAAAGTCATGAATGTAGCCCAATCCATCACTCAAACCAGCCTCCCATCCATTGACTCTGTCTACACTTCCCGCTGCCTCAGCGAAGCAGCCAGCATAATTAAGGATCCCACGCACCCTGGACATTCTCTCTTCCACCTTCTTCCTTCGAGAAAGGGATACAAAAGTCTGAGGTCACGTACCAACCGACTCAAGAACAGCTTCTTCCCTGCTGCTGTCAGACTTTTGAATGGACTTACCTTGCATTAAGTTGATCTTTCGCTACACTCTATATTCTGCACTCTCTCATTTCCTTCATGAACGGTATGCTTTATCTGCATAGCGCGCAAGAAACAATACTTTTCATTGTATGCTAATACATGTGACAATAATAAATTGAATCAAATCAAAACCCAGTGGAGGATGCCTGCTTTATGGAAGAGTGTTGTCCACCCACCCGCCCCCCACCCCCCCACAGCCCCCACCCCCTGCTCCCCCATTTGAAAGTTGCTGTTGTGATCTTTACAAGGGGGTTGAAAATTGATGAACGCTACGGCCCAGGGTTGGACCTCCTGGTGGGTTCTACTTTTGTCAATCGATAGATTCCTAGATTGCGAATGAGAAAAACATCTGGCCAATTTTTAGTTGCTTCTCTTTTTTATGATTGCTATTGACTTTGTCCTCTTAGCCTTTATTTTGAATCCATATTTCAAATCAAACTAAACTTCTCATAGATTCCTTTTTTCTGTATCTACGATCAGTACTATCATTGGCATACCTCAAATTGTGTATCAATTTTACATTGATCTTAGATCCAGCTACTAACTCATCCTGCCTGCTTCACATTACTGAATTCAGAGTATATGGTCAAACAAATAGAAAGGAAAACGCTTGGAAGATGAAGACAGGAACATATTGGTTTTACAAAGAGGGAATGAAAAGATTTGCATCTATTTCTTACCTTTTCTGGCCTCAGAATGCCACAAACCGCCTTGGTTAATTAAGTACATTTTCTAAGTGTCACTGTTCTAATCTATGGAAGCAATTATGCACAAAGCAAGGGCCACAAACAAGCATGAAATAATGACCAGGCAATCTGTTTCAGTTCAGAAAAAATATTGGCCAGGACAGCATGTAAACTCCTGTATTCTTCTTCAAATAGTGTCATGTAATCCTTTATGTTTCACATGAGAAAACATATTTTTTACGGTATAACATTCTCATCCAAAAGGCAGAACCTCCTGCAGGGCATTACTGGAGAATTAACTTGGACTATATGCTCAAATCTCTGGAGCCAGGCTTGAACCCACTATATCCTGAAAGGCAAGAACACTGCTCCTGAGCCAATCCTGACACACAAAGGGATATTCAATTTGGGAATGAAATGTAAACAAGAAATAGAACCGACGGGAGCAGTGCATGTTTCATAGATTGTGCGAAAGTGTCTGACAGACCCAAGTTTGAAAGATAAATAAGTACATGCTACAGATAGATAAAACTGATGGCACGGCATGAGACTTATTGTGAAGCTTTACTGGGAACAATAATACATGCTAAAAGTTGTCAATGAGCTCAGAAATGGACAAGGTTCAGAAGGGGAGTGAGAGAACACATGTTATGTATTACCCAGTCTTCAATATATACTTCGTTGTGAGATATACCACAGCACAGAGAATACTAACTGATCAAGGGGACAGGATATCAGTCTTCATGATGTTATGGAGATGATAGAAACAAAACACAGAAGAATCAGCAGCCAGACAGCAGCCCCAGGACACATAAAAACAACAGAAGTTGCATATTCATTTTATGAAAACTATGCCTGCCGTATTAAATGTTTCCATCCTCTGACAAGCTGGGAAGCATTTAAATTTCAAGTGACATTCCCAGGACATTTGACACCCGGGAAAAGCAAAAATACTTCCATTATTAGCTGCTGACGCAGTATGTGGTCATGGGGCACATCTTTCTGTTACTACTGTGAGTTTCGGATCATTTTCTTTTACGTTTCCTATGGCTACCCAGAAATGAAAACACTTCAGGAAAATCCATGGTGGTGTTTCTCCTAGTTTCCCACTGTAGCGTGAAGAGACAATTTTAACCTCATCCACTTGTTGGGAAACTGATTCAGTGAATATAATGCTGGTTTCGCATCCCGTCTGATTTAACTCTTCAGTGAAGTCAATGGAGAGGAATATTGCACGAGGTGTAAAATGAGCATTTCAGTTGATCCCAAGGATTTTCCTCCCACTGAGTTAAGATATAATGACCACTACAGTGCCAATGCCTGGAAATAGACATTGATATTCTTTCTCAAGAGATTCCACCAGCCTCCTGCTGGTGACTTATAATCATCTTGTAATGTCTTTTAAACCAGCAACACAATCTACCCCCTTTTTATTCTGGAAAGAGAAAACAGTCTTCTGAAATCAAACTCCCCAGCCAGAAAACACCAGAAGGTCAATAAGTCAATCATCAACATTTTGTTGTTTTTATTCAGATGGTCAATATCTATCCTTCGTGAAAATATGGCCGGTGAAATTGGGTGCCATAATACTGCTGCTGTGGGTGTTATGGAGGCTCTAAAGTGAAATAATGGGGGTCGGAAAGCTTCTGGATTACTCCAGAGCAGCCCACACTGCTACACCCTGACTGACAGGGCACTAGTACATGTCTTCCATATGTGTGACAGAATGTGCAGATTGTCAATGGAGATCTGGCATACAATCTGCCATTTTAGACCATGAAAGCCCAATTAATGCAACTCTCAAAATCACTCCAAGCTGAAGTGAGGGGCAACTCATTACTTAAAAGGTTAACCATCCAACTACCAGGTGAGATGTTTTTGCCTTACCTTTGCTGGTGCAAAATTGTGAAAGTACTATGTTGTGTTCCTGAAGGAGTTTTCAAGTTTATTTATTATTTAGTGTCACAGGTAGGCTTACATTAACACTGCAATGAAGTTACTGTGAAAATCTCCTAGTTGCCACACACTGGCACCTGTTGGGGTACACTGAAGGAGAATTTAGCATGGCCGATGCACCTAACCAGCACATCTTTGGAGTGTGGGAGGAAACTGGAGCACCCGGAGGAAACCCACGCAGACATGGGGAGAATGTGCAGACTCCGCACAGATCGTGACCCAAGCCGGGAATTGAACTTGGGTCCTTGGCGCTGTGGGGCAGCAGTGCTAACCATTGTGCCACCGTGCTGCCTCATGGGGCTTTGCTATTTCCCTTTGGATTTCAAAAAGCTGCTCCCCAACATGGAGTCAGAGGGGTTTTGTGTGTCCTGTCAGGGCAAAGCCTGTTTGTATTATAGGGGCTAAACACCAGTCCCACTGAGGCTTCAGCATGGTAAGGAAATGGATTTCCAGCCTTCGAAAGGGGAATACACAAACAGAGGAGGTGGCGGAGGAGGGGGGTCCTCAGTAGAAAACCGTGCCCACCTGGAGCCTCGAGTTGTAACAAAGACATTTCCCTCCCCCACAAGTCATTTCTTTAAAAGTGAAAGTCAGTAATATGTCTTCTTACTCTTTTGGCTTTGCTTCATCAAACTCTGCCAATCTGATAGGGTTAAAGTGCAAACATGGAAGTTGAAGAAGCTTTTCCTTTGTGTCATTTGTTGGGGTATGACGATGCTGACAATGGGCGTTGTGGGCAGGGGGGAGACGAGCCCCCGATAATTCCGTGGTACAGGGGCGGGGAGGTTATTTTTTGTTCCGATCAGGACGCCCTTTCAAATATGCAGCCGGTCTTGCCGGCTCTAAGAGACCTCACCCCACCAGAGCGATGGCGTAAACCACACCCACTCATTTATTTTAGTCTAAGGGGTTCGAAATCTGGAGAGAAAACCGGTCTGTGGAACTGGAGAGCTTCACGCTAGTTTTCTGTTTGAGCCTGACACTTTGAAGAATTTTGGTAAGATCCTGCCTGTAAATTTGGAAAAGAGCGCTCTTTCTTCAAATAGAAGAACGTGTAAAAATTGCACTTAGTTTGTGAAAAAGGAGACACAAAAGCATACTTTTCAGGATAGCTTTTGGGGTGGAACACAAACTTATTGACATCTCAGAGCCATCGACCGCCCATTCCAGATGTTTTACAGAGAGCAGTTCACTTTCTGGCCACACTTTCATACTTTCTATAACAAAATGGTAATATTTGCAATTGCGGCACAATACAGCTGGCATGAACCACAATGTATCTAATCCAACACAGGCTTTGTTCTTCCCCTGCCAGCTCCCACCCAGTGCCAACATTTATTGGTTGCTTTGGAGACAGAACGGTCAGACCTGCAGCAGCGATTGCGTGGCACAGTGGTCAGCACTGCTGCCTCACAGTAAGAAGTTTAACAACACCAGGTTAAAGTCCAACAGGTTTATTTGGTAGCAAAAGCCACACAAGCTTTCGAGGCTCTGAGCCCCTTCTTCAGGTGAGTGGGAATTCTGTTCACAAACAGAACTTATAAAGACACAGACTCAATTTACATGAATAATGGTTGGAATGCGAATACTTACAACTAATCCAGTCTTTAAGAAACAAAACAATGGGAGTGGAGAGAGCATCAAGACAGGCTAAAAAGATGTGTATTGTCTCCAGACAAGACAGCCAGTGAAACTCTGCAGGTCCACGCAACTGTGGGAGTTACAAATAGTGTGACATAAACCCAATATCCCGGTTGAGGCCGTCCTTGTGTGTGCGGAACTTGGCTATCAGTTTCTGCTCAGCGACTCTGCGCTGTCGTGTGTCGCGAAGGCCGCCTTGGAGAACGCTTACCCGAATATCAGAGGCCGAATGCCCGTGACTGCTGAAGTGCTCCCCAACAGGAAGAGAACAGTCTTGCCTGGTGATTGTCGAGCGGTGTTCATTCATCCGTTGTCGCAGCGTCTGCATAGTTTCCCCAATGTACCATGCCTCGGGACATCCTTTCTTGCAGCGTATCAGGTAGACAACGTTGGCCGAGTTGCAAGAGTATGTACCGTGTACCTGGTGGATGGTGTTCTCACGTGAGATGATGGCATCTGTGTCGATGATCCGGCACGTCTTGCAGAGGTTGCTGTGGCAGGGTTGTGTGGTGTCTTGGTCACTGTTCTCCTGAAGGCTGGGTAGTTTGCTGCGGACAATGGTCTGTTTGAGGTTGTGCGGTTGTTTGAAGGCAAGAAGTGGGGGTGTGGGGATGGCCTTGGCGAGATGTTCGTCTTCATCAATGACATGTTGAAGGCTCCGGAGGAGATGCCGTAGCTTCTCCGCTCCGGGGAAGTACTGGACAACGAAGGGTACTCTGTCCACTGTGTCCCGTGTTTGTCTTCTGAGGAGGTCGGTGCGGTTTTTCGCTGTGGCGCGTTGGAACTGTTGATCAATGAGTCTAGTGCCATATCCTGTTCTTATGAGGGCATCTTTCAGCGTCTGTAGGTGTCTGTTGCGATCCTCCTCATCCGAGCAGATCCTGTGTATACGGAGGGCTTGTCCGTAGGGAATGGCTTCTTTAACGTGTTTAGGGTGGAAGCTGGAGAAGTGGAGCACCGTGAGGTTATCCGTGGGCTTGCGGTACAGTGAGGTGCTGAGGTAACCGTCCTTAATGGAGATGCGTGTGTCCAAGAATGCAACCGATTCCGGAGAGTAGTCTATGGTGAGCCTGATGGTGGGATGGAACTTGTTGATGTCATCATAGAGTTGTTTCAGTGATTGTTCACCATGAGTCCAAAGGAAGAAAATGTCATCGATGTATCTAGTGTATAGCATCGGTTGAAGGTCCCGTGCGGTGAAGAAGTCTTGTTCGAACCTGTGCATGAAGATGTTGGCATATTGAGGTGCAAATCTGGTCCCCATGGCTGTTCCGTGTGTCTGGATGAAGAACTGGTTGTTGAAGGTGAAGATATTGTGGTCCAGGATGAAGCGGATGAGATGTAAAATTGCATCTGGAAACTGGCAGTTGTTGGCGCTCACAGTGCCAGGGACCTGGGTTCGATTCCCGCTTGGGTCACTGTCTGTGTGGAGTTTTCACATTCTCCTCGTGTCTGCGTGGGTTTCCTCCGGGTGCTCCGGTTTCCTTCCACAGTCCAAAGATGTGCGGGTTAGGTTGATTGGCCATGCTAAATTGCCCCTTAGTGTCAGAGGGTTAGTAGGGTAAATAAGAAGCGTTATGAGGATAGGGCTGGGATGGGATTGTGATCGGTGCAGACCCGATGGGCTGAATGGCCTTCTTCTGCACTGTAGGGTTTCTATGATTGTATGAAAATGAGATGACTTTTGCTGATGACATGATTGGTGTGCAGCTTGTGAGGCATTAGACGCAGACTCAGTAAGCAATTAACTAACTGACCTCAACATTTCAGCACTCACTGCAGTTACTGCATGTAATACATGTACTCAAGTCAAGGTTTCGCTCTTGTGTGCTGATGATCTGCATCTCTTTATCCCTCTCCTCTATCCTATTCCCCTGTGCCCCCTCTTCCGTGCTCCCCTTCCCTCTGCCCTGTCCCCTCTCCCACGTTCCCCATCCCTCCCCATCCCTCTCTCTGTTCCCATTTCTCTCCCGTGCCTCTCTCTCCTATTCAGGACCGCAGCATTTGAAATTTTGGTTCGGGTGTAGGGTGGGTGGAGGTGAAGGCAGTGAGAGCATGGAAGAGTTGGGTCAGGAACAACCATGGAAAGCTTTTGTGTTTTGTCTACGGTGCATGCTGGCAGGAACTTGGCCAAAACTCTTTATTTAACTCATGAGCTGGAGTTGCAGTCTCTACCTTCAGATGTTTCCACTGATGTTAACAAACAGTCTTCTCCTCACATGAGGTCAATGAGGAAGGAAGAGATGGCGATTCTCAGGTTGAGGACTATCCCTGATTGACAAGCTGCTCAGCCAATCGCTGCTGCAGGTCTGATAGTTCTGTCTCCAAAGCAACCAATAAATGTTGGCAATGGGTGGGATCTGACAGGAGAAGAACAAAGCCTGTGTTGGATTAGATACATTGTGGTTCATGCCAAAATGTTGATCAGCTGTATTGTGCTGCAATTGCAAATATTAACATTTGTTTTCAAATTGAGGAATTTCACTAAGTTAATTTAATCAAAAAAAAGATTTGATCAAGTCAGATTTAAGTCCAAGAGTGAAAATCCCCCATGCCCCTTCCAGCAGGTTCAATGCTGGGCAGGAGGGGCATATTTAATCGGAGGCACAGAAATTGGTTTCACGCCAGTGTAAATTTATCATAGAATCCCTACAGTTCAGAAGGAGGCCATTCGGCCCATCGAGTCTGCACCAACCAAAATCCCACCGAAGCCCGATCCCCAGAACCCTACTTATTTACCCTACTAACCCCCTGATACTAAGTAGCAATTTAGCATGGCCAATCAACCTAACCCACACAAATTTGGAGTGTGAGAGGAAACCAGAGCACCCGGAGGAAACCCATGCAGACACGGGGAGAATGTGCAAACTCTGAATCATAGAATCCCTACAGTACAGAAAGAGGCCATTTGGCCCATCGAGTCTGCACCGACCACAATCCCACCCAGGCCCTACCCCCAAATCCCTACATATTTTACCTGCTAATCCCTCTAACCTACGCGTCTCAGGACACTAAGGGGCAATTTTAGTATGGCCAGTCAACCTAACCCGCACATCTTTGGACTGTGGGAGGAAACCGGAGCACCCGGAGGAAACCCACGCAGACACGGGGGAGAACGTGCAAACTCCACACAGACAGTGACCTGAGCCGGGAATCGAACCCGGGTCCCTGGAGCTGTGAAGCAGCAGTGCTAACCCACTGTGCCACCGTGCCGCCCTACAGCGGAATTTTGTGATGGTGTCCGCCATGGCGGTTTGGGAATCCCACTGGAGGACAGCATGAAACCGATTTGCATCCTGCTATGGGATGCTAATGAAGGCCTGACCAGGATCTTCCTCCCACACCCACTTACCTGTTACCCCAGCAGGAAAACACGTCAGTCCAGAACACGCCTGGACAAACGTCGCGTTCAAACGTTGGATCTATCCAAAGAAGGCTGCCTTTGGAATGGAGGTTGCCAGTGACCCTGAACCACCACAGCAATGGGCAGGTGAACTTCTATCAGGTGGATGTCCCAGATTCAGCTTCGTTGAGTAGGCTTATCTTCCAAGCTCAGAGTGCTCCTGGAGATCCATTTTCATTCTTCAGGAAGCCCATCTGTTTTTCTCAGGAGGTCCACCTTTTTTCAACTGTGGGTCTGGGATGTTTGGCGCTTTTTCATTATGGCACCCAGATATGACGGTAAAATATATGCCATCAAGTCCCATCTGCCATGGAAGATGCCACAAAACCCCTGGGGAGAGAAGATATGGTGTGATTTCCCATTCTCGTTGGCCTCCACAGTGGGAAACTTGCCTCGTCCTCACCCCCACCATAGGACCTAATCACTGACTAAAGGGAACAGCTCTATTTGGACCATAGGGAATATTTCTCTCCTTTCACAGCGGCCAGAGCAATAACTGAGGTGCCTGTATTTCAACATGGAAATGGTGACTGATCTGTGCCCCTTGCTGCAACCAAGCCTGCAGCCTCACAGCTGGCAAGAACAGTGCTGATGTGGAGATGCCGGCGTTGGACTGGGGTAAGCACAGCAAGAACAGTGCTGCCAACAGTCTCAATTGCCATACGAATGGATCCTTTCAAGTGCCATCTCCCACAACCTGTACTGCAGCTGTACAGAATGGTCAGGGTTAGGATCAAGGTTACTGTTGTCTGAAAGTTTGACATCAGTGGTCCTTCCGGGCACAGGCAGGTGATAGCAGCAACCTCTCACAACTTGCCATCCATCAAAGCATCAGAAAGATGACGGAGGCCTTTCAGAGGTGAGCGGTTATAATCACTGACCAGTGAGAAGCAGAAGGGGAGAACATGTGGATCTACCGGGCTGTTGGGATTCCCAAAAGTCTGGGGTGTAATCAAATGCACCCATGTAGTTCTGTGGCCCCCACTTGTTAACGGGGAGATTTTCCTTAATGCACAAAGGCTACCAGTCTATCAATGTCTATTTATTGTCTGATCATGTCTGATCATGCCCAGATTCTCTCATTGAATGTCCACTACCCTGGCAGCAGCCATGACACAGTCATCCTGTACCCAATGTCTTTGGCCACCTTAAAGAACCAGATGCAGGCTGCTGAGTGACAAGGATCTACAGCTAGTTAATCTCTCCCTCGGTGATAGGATTGCCTTCTCTAATGCTAGTTAACAACTCGCTGGGTGACAAGATTACCTTCTCTAATGCTAGTTAATGACTCCCCTGTACCACTTGACAACACAAGATGCACATCTACAAAGAGAGCCATGCAGCAATGAGGAACATTTTGGAACAAACCACTGGCATCCGGAGGACTGGTTCTGCTGTCTGAACTGCTCTGGGGACCCTCCTGTATTAACCAGATATGTGTCCAGGATTGTGGTGGTCTGTTGCATCCTCTAAAACCTGATTATGATGAGGGCATGGCGCTTGCTGCCAGGCACTCGGAGACCGCCTCAGCATGAGGAGGCAGGGAGGAGGGATCCTGTGCTTTTTTGTTTTGGGTGGCCTATCAGATATTGAGCCAGTTAAACTGAGATGTCATCCCTACATCACAATTATCCACATTTTTTTCACTTTGTTATCCTTCTGCTATGTACCACCACATCATCCTCTTGGCCAAAGTCCTGAAATAAAAGTTATCAACAAAAAAATTATTTTTAACAACTTTGTCTGTCAACGCTTCCAACAATATACACTAAACTGAATTATTCACCCTTGTACATTTCCTGAGTGCATGTGTTATGGGTGCCTTTGCCTTGCCTAATGCTCCTATGCAGTGATACCGCAGTGACGGAAACACGGCTGGGTGGAGGCTGCTGACTTTCAGTTGAGGAGACTACAAATGGTCTTGCAGGCTGGCTTCAAGCATCTCTGGACCTTGTGGACTCGGCTTTGGACTGTACCCCCCTGGCATGCACAGCAGCTTGGACACACGCATCTCCATTAAGGATGGTCACCTCAGCACCTCACTGTACCGCAAGCCCACGGATAACCTCATGATGTTCCACTTCTCCAGCTTCCACCCTAAACACGTTAAAGAAGCCATCCCCTACGGACAAGCCCTCCGAATACACAGGATCTGCTCAGATGAGGAGGATCGCAACAGACACCTCCAGACGCTGAAAGATGCCCTCATAAGAACAGGATATGGCGCTTGACTCATCGATCAACAGTTCCGACGCGCCACAGCGAAAAACCGCACCGACCTCCTCAGAAGACAAACCCGGGACACGGTGGACAGAGTACCCTTCGTCGTCCAGTACTTCCCCGGAGCGGAGAAGCTACGGCAGCTCCTCCGGAGCCTTCAACATGTCATTGATGAAGACGAACATCTTGCCAAGGCCATCCCCACACCCCCACTTCTTGCCTTCAAACAACCACGCAACCTCAAACAGACAATTGTCCGCAGCAAACTACCCAGCCTTCAGGAGAACAGTGACCAAGACACCACACAACCCTGCCACAGCAACCTCTGCAAGACGTGCCGGATCATCGACACGGATGCCATCATCTCACATGAGAACACCATCCACCAGGTACACGGTACCTACTCTTGCAACTCGGCCAACGCTGTCTACCTGATACACTGCAGGAAAGGATGTCCCGAGGCATGGTACATTGTGGAAACCATGCAGATGCTACGACAACGGGTGAATGAACACCGCTCGACAATCACCAGGCAAGACTGTTCTCTTCCTGTGGGGGAGCACTTCAGCAGTCACGGACATTCAGCCTTGGATCTTCAGGTAAGCGTTCTCCAAGGCGGCCTTCACGACACACGACAGTGCAGAGTCGCTGAGCAGAAACTGATAGCCAAGTTCCGCACACATGAGGACGGCCTAAACCGGGATGTTGGATTTATGTCACATTATCAGTAACCCCCACAGCTTCCTCCTGGACTTGCAGAATCTCACTAGCTGTTCTGTCTGGAGACAATACACATCTCTTTAACCTGTGTTTAATGCTCCCTCCACCCACATTGTCTGTACCTTTAAGATCTGGCTGGTTGTAGGGATTCGCATTCTAATTAGTATTCTGTAACTTGATTTTGTGTCTCTGCGCACTGTTTGAGAGCACATTTCCACTCCATCTGACGAAGGAGCAGCGCTGCGAAAGCTAATGGTATTTGCTACCAAATAAACCTGTTGGACTTTAACCTGGTGTTGTGAGACTTCTTACTGTGTTCACCCCAGTCCAACGCCGGCATCTCCACATCATGCACAGCAGCAGTCAGGGCTGGGGCAATGGCAGGGGCTCTGTGGGGGGTGGACAATGCTCTGTGATCCTGAGCAAAGAGCAGGTTCATGCACCACAATGACACTGTCATTTCCACAGGGTGGAAGCTCAGATTGCTGGATGCTGTGACAGCCTGTGAACCCCTTTGAGCATTGAGGTCTGTATCCATGATGGCAGCAGTCTGAGCTGCATGGCAGCAAGTGTGGATCTCATGATCTCTGCCTGAGCTTCCACTGCAGCACTGAGAAGTTGAGTGATTTCCATCTGTGTTGAGACATTGGCCATCATGGACAGGTGTAAGTGAATTAACCAATGTTGTGACAGAGAGGATGTGTTCCACACTCTGTGTGAAGCCCACTGCCAAGTTGGATCTTCTTAATAATGACAAAAGACCATAAGATGTGACCTAAACCAAAGTGCATGCACCCAGTGCCAATTTATAGCAGAGGATTTTTTGGCAACTGAGTGCCCACTAAGGATTACTTGATTAACATACTTAGATTGAACACATACAGTGTAGTTGGGAACCCAATTTAAAATTAACCGCTGCTGCCTGAGCTTCCCAAGCATTGGGAAATCTAGCAGTAAAAGGGTGGTGGGAGATATTAGCTCCAAGAAGTCCAAAAAACTCCATTCTCAGAATTCCTTGCAGATCAGCAGAAGCTCGAGTGCTGCATTGGTCCCTGAAGGAGATCTTTAACCCGCCCTCTGCCTCTCTCATTCTCCCGCTCCAATGGCTGATTATCTCTCCTCTATCCCTGCAGCAATGCCCTTCCCTTCCCACATCAAAACTTCACCCCTCCCAATTGCTGGAGACTGGCTCAAGCTTTCTGATGCTGTGTTTTGTCTTTGCACTGGCCCCAGTATTTGAATGCCTCTCTTGTTTCTTGATAACAAGAATTTGATGTACTATTCAAGTCAGACAAGAGTACAATTGCAGTTCAACATTTTTTAATGTGTTTCCAAATATCCTGCTGAATATGCAATCCATATGTAACTAATACTGACCTTGTAGATCACCAAGTTAGGCATAGTTCACTTCTGGTGATTGGTCCATGCTTTCATACATTGGAGTTAAAGTTTCCCCTGCAAACCCTTCATGTGGTTGGCCTAATTAACCACTAATATTGAACTCTTGGCCCCAATTAAGTCTGCCATGTGGTAACTTGCTGGAAGTGTGGAACATTAAATAACACACAGCTTCCCTTTTTCCTGGACACACAAGAAGAACTATCTGGAAAAGATTACCAGCCAACTTCATTTTTGGAGGCATGATTGGCGCTCCTTTGCATGAAATAAAGCAAAAGAGTGTTGGGCCTGTGAAATTCCAGTGTCTGTCACTCATCCATGTACTTTCCAAACTTATACGATCTCAATGTTACATTTTTGCTTGCAGGACAAAATAAACCAAAACAGAAGCAAATCATCGTGTGGACTACAATATCTTTATTTTAGACCTTTTGCATGTAACACAAAGCCATAGAGATCAGGAAAGTCCAGATCGGACCCAGTGCAGATTGCAGTCTGGAGCAGTTGGGCATCCACAAAATGAAAAAAATACAAGGGAGAACCCCACTCCTGGTGGCTACCCAGATCCCTAATGGAATGTATGGTTGAAAGTTTCATTGAGGGATCTCCAAATCAACCACTGTAGCTTTGGCAGAAGATTGATAGGAACCCTCTCCGAGGAAATTCTCAATGCGGTTATACGTGAAAGTTGAGTGAGAACAAGATCAGAATTTGTATGTCATTCCTGTACTCAAGTTGCCTGCCAACACTCTGGTTGGCTAAGGTTCTGGAGGGATGCCTACTGAATTCTTCTAGAACAAAAATCAGCACATTCAAGAGAAGAATTGAGAGAAGTAGGTGAAAAAGGGAACCTAAAAGATGTTACTGTTCTTGACCAAATCTTTGTATATTAATAGACGGATGATTATACAGAGAAGACCACTTTCTACCCAGCTCCTGCTGAAAATAAGTCTTACTGTAAATAAATAAAAAGTTGTATTCTAAATCACATAATTAAATAACCAATTCCTCCACTGAAGTGTTCAGTTGATTTAGTGCTGGTGTACAATTCAGGACACAAATCTTGTTTCCAATGGCACAAATCCCCAGCATCTACTCAAAAAAAATTCCCAGCATTTTATATCATTTATATCTCGCAAATGGATAAACTCCCTTCAAACATTTCTATTGGAAAAATGCTTTCACGATAAAGGTAAACCAACCATCCATAAGGATGTTCGTTTTAAGACTGACGCAACTTATCCTAATATAATTGAAAAGTCGTGTGTGCTGGTGGCACATGAGGTAGAGTTTCCACTCATTTGAGCTTGTTTTATCTGTACAATCCAGGTGAAATTAACTGAACCAAAGCAAAGATTGTGGAAGTTCAAGTGCATGTTATGGCAAGGGTAAGTCAAATCTTTTGAGCTTTAACACTCGTTTAAAAATCATTCCACTCAAAGATTGTTCAACCCACCACACTCGGCCATACCTGCAGATTGAAATAATGAGGATAATAAATTTCAACTAATGCTTCCTGTTTGAAGATGATCTTCAGATTGAACTTGTTTTCCGAGGTGCACAGGCTCAAGTCGGCATGTTTTAGAAGCTTTTACATATGGCTAAGAAACTGATTAGTGTACAACGTTGAAACTAGCTAATGGTACGATACAGTTTGTTTTAGTCATTTTCCACAATTTCAAATCAAGTTACTCACAGCTGGAGAATTGGGCATTTATTAAAATGGTTATTTTTTTGTAAGAAACTCATTTTCAACTGTACTAATCAAATTGCACCAGGCTACTGCTCTTAACTACATCAATGATTTTTCTTGGTGCAAAGAAAAGATAATAATTCCGTAATATTACACTACGCCAATTGCACTGGTGCATAGAAGACTTAACATTTGTGCTTGTGCAAATTAATTTCACTGTAAACCTGGATGTGCAATTTCAAATCCAACCTCACCAAATTTTCTGACTGCCCCAAAGCAGTAACTCTACCCCAAGGATTCAGTTTGTGTTGGTGTTCAGCCATGTGTTTATGTACCTGCTGTGTTTGACAGTGGATGCACTAATTTATAGCAGTAATGTAGAAAAGCAGCTTTCACTTATGTGAGAAATATTTAACCAGGCCTTACTTGTGTCAAAGGGGGTGATTTTGCACCTGCATCCACCGCGAGCGCAAACAACGACAGGGGTGCAAAATCCCACGAGAGTCGGAAAACGAGATTCTCGCTGGCGAGGTCCTGATTTTCCTCACCCCTCGCCGGTGACATAACGAGAATTTTAACGTTATTAACGAGGCTCCCCGCCACAAGAGTTCCCCCCTCCCCACTGAATATTCAAACCTCATTGACATGATGTCATGTTGGCAAGGTTCACAACAGGTATTTAAAGACAGGTTCGGCACTGGAGGATCCCACTGGGGGTACCGAGGTGAGTATATCTCCTGGGGGGGGGAAAGGGACATGCCAGGGTGGTGCTCCAGCATTAACCCCTGCATTGCCCCTTGGCACAAGTTGGCACTGCCCCCTGGCACAGGTCAGCACTGCCAATCAATGCCTGTGGGGGGGGGGGGGGGGGGGGGTTAGATGGGATTTAGCTGTGGCAGGAAGTGTGCCTGCGATATTGCCATGGTGGCTCTGGGGGTGGGGGGGTGTGGTGGAGAGAGCCCACGAAGTTTGTGCAGTTGCGGGGTAGAAAACCCCTGATGCCACCTCCCTGCTAGGGGATCCTCCATGTCTGTGGGTGGTGGTGGTGGTTGTGTGGGGGGTGGGGGACGGGGGAGTTTAATCTCAGCACTGATTGGGGGCGCCCTTTAAAGATGATGCCCGGGACAGGATTCTCCAGCTGCACGCACCCCAAGATCAGAAAGTTCTGCCCGAGCTCAGTCGCCCTTTAAATGATCCACTGATTTTTCTGCCTCTCCCGCTACGATTCCTGCGGTGAGTGAGATGGGAGATTTTCGGCCCCGATCTCTGTGGAATTGGCCTTGTTGGCTTTATTACGCCCCACCCTGCCAGAGTGACGGCACAAACCACTACCCAGAATTTTTGCTCAGAGTATCTGAAGACCTGGGGTGGGATTTTCTGGCTGCGCTCGCCCCAAGACCAGAAAATCCCACCCAAGGTCAACGGATCTTTGCATGGTCCATGTCCTGCCTGCTACAATTCCCGTGGCGGGTGGGACGGGAAAATTCCAGCCCTGGTCTGAAAGCTCGGCTGTGTGTGTGGAGAGGTACATGCCGGTTTTCAGTCAGAGTTTGACACTCTGGCAAATTGTGGGAAAATTCCACCCAAAGACTTTGGCCATTTCAATTTTTTCAGACACAGTTCTTCAGCGTGCTTTAATTCTTTGTTTCACTGGAAGATAACTTTCACCTTGGATCAAGTTGCTGTGAATTCATTGCAGTAGCTCAGCCTTTACATTATACTTTAGAGTTCATGTTCTGGGGAAGGTATCACATCACTGTAGCCATATGCACACTGTAGTTCTGTTCCTCAGGGAGGATAGTGACAGGCAAATCGACTTGGACTGTTTACAATCTGATTTAAATTAGATTGCTTTACACACTTAGATTTAGAATCTGTCACCAAGTATTTTCTCTCAATCAGTCATGTAGCTTCAGTGTAAGATCAGCGGATTCTCCACTTATGCAGTTTAAACAAGGTTTGGGCTGAAGTTACAGTGGTAGTTCAGAAGAACCCTTGAGGAAACTTCAGATCCCTATGTTGTCCACATTCTTTGCCACAAGTGAAAAGAATGACAATCAATAGTCCAGCACAGGGATAGTATTCCTGAACATTGAACTATTCTCTTGGCTTATGGACATACTTAGTGCTGTGGAAGTAATAAAAAGACACTGTCAATTTTAGAAAGGGTTGGGCTTGTTTAGTATGAATCTAAATGATCAAATGCCGCACTAAATGACAATCTAACATTGGGGTGATTTTTTTAAAATCTAAAAGGCTATTCAATTCCTGTTTCTAATTATTTTTAAACAGTTTTTCAAAGACTGCATTCAGTTCTGATCAGGTATAACGCCTGAAGGTTTATAGTAGAGGATGTCCCAACTTAATTCATATCAGCTGAGCCTCGAGCCAGTCAGGCAGATATTAAATCACCAACCCTACGCATGTATTGAGCTTTGATTTCTAGCTGGAAGCAGCAGGAGGTCTGCAGCAGGCATTTACAACAGCTTGAAGTCAATCCCCTGATTTGCAGCCTCAAATCTCTCACTTTGAGAGCCCACCGAAAAAAATAACTTCACAAACATTTACACTTCACCAGTTCCTGGAATTCTTTTCCAACTTCGCACTCAACACTGGACTAGATTTTACTCAGTCCATGCCTCAGCCAAAATACATTTCATCCACATTTTGCAGTGTAAACATGTTTTACCTCAAGGCCAATACTGGAACCTATTTTTCATTCTCCAATTTTCCGCAGTGCATTCCTTTCACCATATATTGTGAAGAGGAGCGTCGTTGTATGAATATGGAACTGACACAGGGAGTTAATTGATTTTTATGGAGCAATGCAATCATATTGTGCGAGGCTTTTGCAATGAACTTAATTTTAATAAGCAAATAAATTTTAATTCGACATTGAAATTAAACTAAACTTAGTAACTTTCATCTGACCTCAGTGGACCTCCTGTAAACATGCTCCTCTCTCTCGCCAACAAAATTCTGGTGTGCTGGCACAAAAAGATCTGCCAGAGATGTAGTTAAATTGTCTTATTATTTATACCTTCAGGCATTATACCTGATCAGAACTGAATGCAGTCTCTGAAAAACTGTATACATATAATTAGAAGCAGGACTTGAATGGAGCTTTAAGAGTTTAAAATAACTCACCCCCCTGTGATAGATTGTCATTTAGTGCGGCATTTGGTCATTTAAATTCATGCCAAACAAGCCCAACCATTTCTAAAATGGACAGTGTATTTTTAATAGTCTGAAATGATTCTCTACAGTGTGGAATGAAAGAGAGAAAAGACTGCACTCTTGATTGAAATGGGTAAAACACTTGCACCAACATTGACAGACTTCTCAAGAGTATAGGTGACTATTCTCTCCAAGGCATTAGTTCAGTTTAAGTAACATCCACCATTTTACTCAAATCAGCTGTTCACAACAACTCCTAGTTTACATGATGTGAACTGAATTTAACTCATATTGCTGTACTTCAATTAATAAATCTTGTATTAGCTTGTGTAGCTAATCACAGAAATAAGTGCGTTCCAAGATCCGTATGATCCAAAAACATTTTCAGGTTGCCCCCATTGCTATTTTTCAATTTGTGCAACTACTCACATAGATCATGGCCGAATGAATATACAAAAATGCTTGTACCAGCAATTTATAAATGACAAGTGTGTAACGCAACATTTTGCCACTTTTTATTAAGTAATACTTTCTTGAATGAATAACAGACGAATGCCAGAAGGCCAATGTCAGCTTAATGGTTGACATTTGAGAATTTAAAGTGTTGTCGGACTTCTGTTCATTTTTCTCCTCAGTTGAGACATTCCATTTTTGTACGCTTCACAAAGTTGCGTCAGCTTGTTAAAAAAAAGCTGCAACAAAAACGTGACAAATGCTGAATTTTATGCTAACTTAAGCTTTATTCACACTGGCGGGATTTTCTGGCCAGGCTCGCCCCAGAACCGGAAGTCAATGGACCTTTACATGATCCACCCCTCGCCCACTACGATTCCCGTGGCGGCTGGAACGGGAAAATTCGTCCCCGGGTTTTGTGTCCATAATTCCAGTGCAATCAGTTCAAAAAATCAGGATTGTAAATGTGAGTTACTCCCAAAAGAGCTCATGTTTGTGCTCACCACAACCTTTTATACTGGTTCAAGATTCAATCCAGCCAAATCATGCCTCTGAAATAAATTGGCCAAGCCCAGGTAGAAATTGTAAGATTTCTCCCATTGTGGGAGGTTCTTCAAGTTCCACCCATTTTCTTAGGCACAGAGTGGGCACTAGACTTTTGCTTTCTATGTCAAAAATATTTAATAGAAACCCTACAGTGCAGAAGGAGGTCATTCGGCCCATCAAGTCTGCACTGCCAACAATCCCACCTAACCCCTAGCCCCATAACCCCATATATTTACCCTGCTAATAAGACCATAAGACATAGGAGCAGAATTAGGCCACTCGGGCCATCGAGTCTGCTCCATCATTCAATCATGGCTGATATTTTTCTCATCCCCATTCTCCTGCCTTTTCCCCATAACCCATGATCCCCTTATTAATATCTATCTCTGTCTTAAAGACACTCAATGACCTGGCCTCCACAGCCTTCTGCGCCAATGAGTTCCACAGATTCACCACTCTCTGGCTGAAGAAATTCCTCCTCATCTGTGTTTTAAAGAATCGTCCCTTTAGCCTGAGGTTGTGCCACTCTAAATAACGCATCCCAGGACAACTAAGGGGCAATTTAGCATGGCCAATGCACCTAACCCGCACATCCTTGGACTGTGGGAAGAAATTGGAGCACCCAGAGGAAACCCACGCAGACACAGGAAGAATGTGCAAACTCCACACAGACAGTGAGGCAAGCCGTGAATCAAACCCAGGTCCCTGGAGCTGTGAGGCAGCAGTGCTAACCACTGTGCTACCGTGCCTTTATTAAGGAACTGGCTAGTCTACCCCAATGAAACTATTATATGGTTCAGTTTATTTTTTTAAAGTTATTTCAATAATTTAAAATCCTTTACTCATTGACAGAGGACTGGATGCCTTCATTGCAAATGCTTGTTTTCACTGATAAACCCATTTTCAGCAATATTAATAAAACTGTACAAGGTTACCACTCTTAAATACGTGGAATGAAAAAAAGAAACAATTGCATTCTCTTGTATTGCCTGTGCGTGTTAATCATAGAAATCATAGAATCATAGAAACCCTACAGTGCAGAAGGAGGCCATTCGGCCCATCGAGTCTGCACCAACCACAATCCCACCCAGGCCCTACCCCCACATATTTACCCGCTAATCCCTCTAACCTACGCATCTCAGGATTCTAAGGGGCAATTTTTAACCTGGCCAATCAACCTAACCCGCACATCTTTGGACTGAGGGAGGAAACCGGAGCACCCGGAGGAAACCCACGCAGACACGAGGAGAATGTGCAAACTCCACACAGACAGTGACCCTGTGTGGAGTTTGCACATTCTCCTCGTGTCTGCGTGTTGTTTCATGACCGATTTTACGCTTGTGATGATACCAATGAATTTAACAGAAACCTGAGTCATAACATCAATTTCAAGTGCACTTTAAGTGCAGTTACTCAAGTATTCAAATTTGTAAGTAAACACCAATGGGGCCTGTAACTGTCTATGCTGCTCTCAGCTCACCCCATGAGCCACCAGTCAGTCGTGTTGCTTCCACTCATTGTTGTGGTTTCTGATATTATGACTTGTGTTTGATTTCCTTTGCATGTTGAAGATGCCATATTGGAATGAAGATTCACGACAGGAAGCAATGTCAGATGAAAGTAAAGATGGCTGTCATGGAAAGGTAGAAATTTCTAATCTTGTGACACTTCTGTAAGATCAAAAATGTCATCGTTATATGACGATGGGTATTAGATCCTTAAGCAAAACAACAGGCGAGGGCAGATGCATCTGTCTAAGACAGTGTCGGTAGGAGCGACCACTGCACAGACCTTGTGGAGACGAAGGCAAGAATGATACGGCTATCCACACCGGCAAGATTTTCCCATCCCACTGCAGTGAATGGAGATTTGACTGGGTGCCAAATTCTCTGAACTTGCTGCAGTCAGAGCGTGGCATGAATAGCCGGTAAGTTCATTCCCAAAGTCCTATCTTCACATTGAAGATACCTTCCATCGTGTTGTGTGGCACTACCACCATGCTAAATGAGATAGATTTCAAACAGGTCCAGCAACTCAAGATTGAGCATCCATGAGGCACTGTGGGCCATCAGCAGCAGCAGAATTGCACTCAACCATAATTTGTTAACTCATGGCCCGGCATATCCCGCACTTTACTCTTGCCACCAAACCAGGGGATCAACCCTGATTCAATGAAGAGTGTAGGAGAGCATGCCAGAAGCAACACAAGACATACCTAAAAATGAGGTGTCAACCTGCTGGAGCTGCAACATAGGACTACTTCTGCGCTAAACAGCATAAGCAGTGAGCGATAGACAAAAGTGATCCCACAATCAATGAATTAGGTCAAAACCCGGCAGTCCTACCATATCCAGCCATGAATGGTGGTGGACAATTAAATAATGCACTGGAGGAGGAGGTTGCACAAATATCCCCATCCTCAATGATGGGGGAGCCCAGAACATCAGCGCAAAAAATAAGACTGAAGCATTTGCAACAATCTTTATCCAGCAGTGCTGATTGGATAATCCATCTCAGCCTCTCTGGAGGTCCCCAGCACCATAGATGTCAATTTTCTGCCCATTTGATTTAATCTACATGGTTTCAAGAAACAGCTGAAGGCATTGGATACTGCTAAGACTATGGGCCCTGACAATATTCCAGCAACAGCACTGAAGTTGTGGGCATCGCTGGCTGGCCAGCATTTATTGTCCATCCTTAATTGCCATTCAACTGAGTGGCAACTCAGAGTCAACCACATTGCTGTGTATCTGGAGTTACATGTAGGCCAGGCGAGGATGGCCAATTTCCTACCATTAGTGGAATGATAGGAGAACCAGTTTTGCAACAATGGATAACGATTTTATGGTCATCGTGGATTTTTAATTCCAAGTTTTATTGAATTCAAATTTCTCAACTGCTGTGGTGAGATTCGAATCCTGGTCCCCAGAGCATTGTCTTGGGTGTCTGGATTACTAACTCAGTGACAATATCACTACACCGCCACCTCCCCATATACTTACTATTCTTCATTAGGGTTGTGTTGGTTGTATGCTAATCTGTATATTAATAATTCAAATTAATAATAATGAACTGTTAGTTTGTGCTTTTGGCCTGAAGCCATGTCTTTGGGAGCACATATCAAGAATTCTGAATTTAAAAAAAAATCAGTCTGAGGATGTAAACATTGCTTGTACGGCCTACATTTATTGCCCTTTAGAAAGGGGTGATGATAAACTTTTTTCTTGAAATGCTGCAATCCACGTGATGATGTAACTGTCTTAACACTTGGGTTCTGGGACTTCAACCCTGTGATGAAGGATGAAGAATTTGTCCCAATCCATGATGTTCCACCTGTAATGAGAGAACTTCCCAATATTTCAGATTGCATCACTAATTTGTGGTTCAATGCTGCATTTATTAGTATCAATCAGTTTACACGTCTTTTTAGAGGTTCAACCGTCAAATACTTTTAAAAATTGCTTCCTTTTTCTTTATTGCTCCAGGTCAGAGATGTAGTTGACTCCCACCCTTAACTGACAGTTATTCATCCTGCACCAAGGTATTGTGATGGGCAGGGAAACAAGATATTCCATAACTGGGAATCTTCACCTCACGTCTAACATTCCCGATGCCACTGGCCTTGTAAATAGCTGCATGGGCAGAAAGAACCCCCACCCATGCGTATTGTATCTAGTCTTCCTGGTGCACTCTCAGCCGTGTTAAACTTGGAGTGTGCAAGTCAGCGAAAGGATTTATATTCTCTTGGTTTCCATAGTAACAGCAATGCCCAGCTGCACTACACTCTAAATGCAGAAAGGAGAAATCAATGCATTTGGATTACTCTCCTGAATTTTGACTACAAATTCAGCAAAACATCACGAGACCTTGAAAATGAGAGACAAATGCTGACAGTGACAGAGAGAGGCAATGGCCGGAATTCTCAGCCGTTCACCCCCCATCCTCCCCCCCCCCCCCCCCCCCCCCCCCCCCCCCCGCCTCCCGCCACCCCCCGCCACCGCTGATAGAGAGGACGGGGAATTTGGCGCTCAGCCAAATCTCCGTTCACTGCAGCCGGATGGGACGATCCCGCTGGCGTGAACGGCCGGAGAATCCCACCCTATGAGCGTGAATAGTGAAAGACAGATGATGACACTGAATTCAGATGCAGGGCACCCATTTTCTTCTTCTACGGGTGCTGTTTCACCTCCAAAAGGGCATTTGCAGGATGTGTACACATGATGCCAGATGTCAGCTTGGTGAGGTTGTCAGTCTGTTAACAGGAAGCATCTGCTGGGGTTACGCCGAGTAGGCAAATTGTGACGTCAATAAGTGACGAACGTTGACTTGACACCGATGATGCTATTTTGGAACACAAAGCCCCAGCAAAGCCCAGGATCCTTCACTTTTCAGAGCTAAGTGTGCATTCAGCAGCAGGAAGAACCCTCCATCAGCAATATTTAAAGCTACTTCCAGTTTAGCTGCTGATTAATTTCTACTGGTTTTCTGAGGACATGCAAGTGTTTAGCCATTTCCAGAGGTCTTTCCATTTCTTATAGCCTAAAGCAGGGGTCTTCAAACTACAGCCCATGGGCCACATCCGGCCCACAGCGGGCCGCTTCCGGATCGGAGTTTGGAGACCACTGGCCTAAAGAGAGTAGCATGACCTGAAGGACATTTATCTGACTTCACAGAATCATAGAATCCTACAGCGCAGAAGGAGGCCATTCGGCTCATCCAGTCTGTACCGACCACAATCCCACCCAGGCCCGATCTCCATAACACCATGTATTTACCCTAGCTAGTCCCCCTGACACTAAGGGGCAATTTAGCATGGCCAATCCACCTAACCCGCACATCTTTGGATGGTGAGAGGAAACTGAAGCACCCGGAGGAAACCCACGCAGACACGGGGAGAATGTGCAAACTCCACACAGACAGTGACCCAAGCCGGGAATCGAACCCAGGTCCCTGGTGCTGTGAGGCAGCAGCGCTAACCATTGTGCCACCCTTAAAGAGCTGGACTTTCCTGAGGGCTTTGGGATCCCGACCTTGGGGCCAAATGGGGCTCCCAAACTTGAATTTGCTGGGAGCGAGACCAATTTTCCTGGAGATGGCCTCCTAATTGCCTGCCTCTGAGTTCACTGTCCAGTTAAGGATGGTGAGCAGACTCACAATAAGAGCAGCCCAACCAGACTGCTGGCAGTTCTGAATCTTCAGCTGTGCCTCAACATGGAGATGCCCTCTGTCTGGCCTGGACAACTGAAAGCAATTGAAAAGGATCCAGGCTGGTAGAAATATTTGGGCAGAAGGAAGACCCATCTGCTGTGCTGGTCTTTGCTGTGATTGTGATCTTTTATGATGGTAGCCCAATTTTTTGCAGTATGGAGCCTTCAGCTCTCAGCCTGCTTCAGGAAGGCTGCCTCCTTTGAGGTCTGACACTGGCAAAGTGCCGGTGACATTGAAGAGTTGCTAATGGGTCGGCACCTGTTTGGACTTGGTGTTCCCAAATTTGACTAGGAAAGCCTCTCAGAAAGAGTATCATGACTCTCAGAAAGAGAAGGGATCATTTAAGTTGGACAACTTCATGTTGGCATGGAATGTTGGTGGTGGACCTGCCTGGGTGCCAGGAAGATTTATGGAGAAGACATGGCCGGACTCATGTCGACCACTTAACACAAGAGAGTGGAACCAATTCCAGGAAACAAGCAAGTGTGCCCTGCCTCAAGTTTGCATCTGCCAGCCTCTGAACAAGACAGTTCCATGTTCACGGTGAGGCCAAGGCAGCCTCTGGCTTTCGTGGCTGAGGCAGAAAAAGGGGTCAGCAAGGGACTAACCCCAGAGGTGTCTAGCATGTCCAGCCCATCAGTGGACCCTGTGTTGTTGGCTGATGAAGAACCCCTGACAGCATCGCGGCATTCCACAAGGGTCTGCAAGCCTCCAGACCAGCTGACATTATAAATTATTTTCCCTGGTGTCCCTTTTGTAATATTATTGTTTCTCTACCTATGTGTTAACTGTTTTGCCTTTTGGTTTATCATATGTAGTCCAAAATGTTTGGGGCGAAAATATGTAGCTCCTTTAAGAGACGATCCTTTGCAGCCATGTGACTGGGCTGGAGCCAATGGAGCACAAACATGCAAAGCTAGACCAATCAGAAGCGACAGCAGGCATCCAGGGCTGGAGGGTCCCAGTTGGAGTCAGGGCGTTATTAGAACGAGATGTGTATTAGTTGTGCTATTGAACTCTTTATGTACATAGTTCTTCTTATCAAATGTGTTTATTTGCCACATTGAGTCACCTTGAATTATTACACATATAATTGTGCAAAGATGGTGACAGATCAGGAGATGGGACAGAATGTAGAGAACAGCAAAGAATGACAAAAAGGTTAATAAGGGGGGATAAATTCGAGTATGAGAGAAAAGTAGCTAGAAACATAAAGACAGATAGTAAGAGTTTCTATAGATTCTTAAATAAGTTAGCAAAGTGAGCATTGGTCCTATAGAAAGCATACCCGGAGAATTAATAATGGAAAGTAGGGAGATGGCAGATGAATTGAACAGGTATTTTGCATTTGGTCTTCACTATGGAGGATATAAGTAACATCACAGAAATAGCTGTAAATCAGGAATGGCAGAGAGGGAGGAAATCAGAAAAACCACAGTCACCAGGTAAGTAAGTGGTATTGAGCAAATTGTTGGTGCTGGGGTTGACAAATCCCGGGCTCCAGATAAACTTCATCCTAAGGTCTTGAAAGAAATGGCAAGGGAGATAATCAGTGCATTGGTTTTCATTTTCCAAAATTCCTGAGATTCAGGGAAAGTTCCATTAGATTGGAAGATGGCAAATATAACTCTTTTATTCAAAAAGGCAGAGAGACAGAAAGCAGGAAACTACCAGCCAGTTAGCTTCACATCTGTCATTGGGAAAATGTTAGAAGCCATTATTAAAGATGCTATAGCAGGACACTTAGAATCAATCAGGCAGAGTCAACATGGTTTTGTAAAAAGGAAATCATGTTAACCCATTTATTGTAGTTCTTTGAAGGAGCTACATGTACTGTGAATAAAGGGAAACTGGTGGATGTACTGTACTTAGATTTCCAGGAGGCATTTGATAAGGTGCCACATCAAAGGTTATTGTGGAAAGTCTATGTCTAGGAAGTAATATATTAGTATGGATAGAAGATTGGCTAAATAACTGTAAACAGAGAATTGGCATGAATGTTTTTTTTTCTAGTTGGCCGGGTATAATAAGTGGTGTGCCACAGAGATCAGTGTTGAGTCTCAGCTTTTTACAATTTATATAAATGACTTGGATGAACAAAGCAAAGGTATGGTTGTTAAATTTGCTGACGACACAAAAGTAGGTGGGAAAGTAAATTGTGAAGAGGGCATAAGGAGGCTACAGGGGGTTATAGATAGGTAAAGTGGGCATAGACCTGGCAAATGGAATAAATTTGTGGGAAAATGAGAAATTATCCATTTTGGCAAGAAGAATTAAAAAAGAAGCTTTTTAAAAATCTAAATGATGAGAGATTGCAGAGCCCTGAGATTCAGAGAGATCTGTATGTCCTTGTCCATAAATCACAAAATGCTAGTATGCAGGTACAGCAAGTCATTGAAAAAGCTAATGGAATGTTATCATTTATTGTGTGGGAAATGGAATACAAAAGTAGCGAGGTTATCATAGAATAGAATCCCTACAGTACAGAAGGAGGCCATTCAGCCCAGCGAGTCTGAACCAACCACAATCCCACCCAGGCCCTATTCCTGTAACCCCACACATTTACTCGGCTAATCCCCCTGACACTAGGGTCAATTTATCATGGCCAATCAATCTAACCCGCACATCTTTCAGACTGTGGGAAGAAACTGGAGCACCAGGAGGAAACCCACGCAGACACAGGGAGAATGTGCAAACTCCACACAGACAGTGACCCAAGGCCGGAATTGAACCCAGGTCCCTGGTGCTGTGAGGCAGCAATGCTAACCACTGTGCCGCCCTCTGACATGTGGGAACATATCTGCCGCTGCTTGTCTAAGTAGCGCCTTTTGTGGTTCCAGCGGTTCTGCAATGCCTTTACAACTGAAGTTAGGCATTGTTGAGTCCACATCTGGAATACTGTATATCGTGCTGGTTTCCTTATTTAAGGAAAGGTGTGAATGTGTTAGAAGCAGTTCAGAGAAGGATTACTAGGCTAATGCCAGTAATGGGTGGGTTGTCTTCTGAGGAAAGGTTGGGCAGGTTAGACTTGTATTCACTGAAGTTTAAAAGAGTAGGAGGGGATTTGATTGAAAGCTTTAAGATCCTGAGGGGTCTTGACAGGATTGATATGGAGAGGATGTTTCGTCTTATCAGGAAGAAGTCTCACAACACCAGGTTAAAGTCCAACAGGTTTATTTGGAATCATGAGCTTAACAGCAATAAATCTGTTGGACTTTAACCTGGTGTTGTGAGATTTCTTACTGTGCCCACCTCAGTCCAACACCGGCATCTCCACATCATCCTCTTGTCAAAGAATCTAAAACAAGGGGGTCACTGTTTAAAATTAAGAGGTGGCTCATTTAAGACAGAGATGAGGAGAAATTCTTTCTCTCAGAGATCCATGAGTCTTGGAACTATCTTCCTCAAAAAGCAGTGGAAACAGTTTCTTTGAATATTTTAAGGCAGAGCTATATAGATTCTTGATAAGCAAGGGGATGAAAGGTTATCGGGGGTAGGTGGGAATGTGAAGCTGAGGTTACAATCAGATCAGCCGTGATCTTATTGAACGGTGGAGCAGGTTCAAAGAGTCGAGTGGCCTACCCCTGTTCTAATTCGTACGTTTGTATTGTGATCTCAACTCCACTTTGCCATTTGCCTTCTCCATAACCCTTGATTCCCTTACAAGCACAAAACTTCCGCCAGCGCCGATACAGTCACCACAGTGAGTTCTCATCCACAGTTCAATAGGATGACACTGGGAGATGACCATAGCAATAATGTGCAGCAGGAGATGCCAGAGGCAGATGCTGCAGTGTGCAATCCCCCTCGGGCGATGGGAGACAGACATAGCCATACTCAGCTGGCCATTGATGCGGGACCTCTGGAATCACAAAAGGCGCTACTTAGACAAGCAGCAGCAGATTTGTTCCCACATGTCAGAGCTCCTTAAGGCAGTGTAGGATCATGTTCAGAGAATGGAGGCGTTCATACAGCTTATGTATGTCACCAATGGCTTAGGGATTAGAGGGCATGAATTTCTCCATGGAGAGAAAGGCCAACCTCATATGTGACAGCACTTGGAGTGCATGTCAGAATTGTGCACACAGGATGTGAAGCACACGATGTAGCATTGGCTAGTCAATAGTGCTGATAGTGAGGGTGTGGAAGGAGGGGATGCTAATTGTACCCCAACTGCTCGCCTCCAACAACTAACTGGAGAGTCACCAAGGGCTGAGAAAGTCAATGAGGGGAATTAGGTAGCCATCTTTCACTGGACATTGGCGTCATCATCAGCCTCATTGACCTTCTGACTGAGGGACAATCTCTGTACCAGAGCACAGTGACTGAAGCTGCCTGGCAATGATACTGGTGCAGCAGCCTCTGGCGATCACCCATATCCTCCACAACAAGGGCAACTCCAATGTGCACCTCAGCTACAAGCAGAGGCAAATGGATAACAGGCTGCCTTAACATTGTCAAGGCCACAAGAGGAGAATTGTGTGCAAGTAGCTGAGAGCTGAGGCCACCTCATTATGTAGAGCATTGAGTGAGTCACTGCGGTGTAACTGTGCCCTTCTTGTCTTTTAGAGCATCACGTAAATATTGGAACTTGAAACCAGACGTGTTAGCCTCCTTTCATTAATGGTGGGCCAGAAAAAGAAGAATTAAATGTTGCAGTGGAATAAAGGTGTATGAATAGTGTGTGACGCTAGTGTACCTTTAAGAATTTATTTTTTTTCAAATCATGTTCTCTGCAGTTGTAAGCAGACGATTGGCTTCATTGCTGTTGAACTGTCTGCTAGAAGGCCTTTTATTGCTGCTTCAATGGTTTAAATGAGTTTTTGTTTACTTTTACTCGGAGCCTCAGGTACTTTCTGGGCTTTTTTTTAATGACCCTGCATTGTGAGGGGGAAGATTGATTGACAAGTCAAAGTCAGGTGGTTCTTCCCCAGATGAATCCAAGGATTCATTTGCAGTTTTAGTTTAAAGTCAGAAGCTGTCCTTGTTGCCAAGTGGCAGGCAGGTTTTCTCTCTTTCTCCCTCTCTCTCTCCGGTCTTGTAAATTCTGCTGGCTAGCTGGAAGCAGGTCTCCTGGCCTTCCTGGAGTGAAAATTGTGCTGTTGGTGGTTTGCTAGCTAGTACCTAGAGTCTCTCTCTCCTTGGTGCTTCGGGATGCTGTTCTGACTTCAAGCTTGTCTGTGTGTGTATCAGGAGAACTGCAGCATCCAACCAAAGGACTGAGGTCCAGCATCACGTGAGCATTTGTATTTTCTGTGCTAAGCCTGTGGCAAGGGTTTTGCTTATGGGATTTGTTAGGTTGGAACAGTATTTAGCTGTTAAGGTTTATACAATATCACGGTTGGTTTTTTTTCTTGTTTGTTATTGGTAAAAGTTATTGCTAATTTTCTTTCTATACATGTTAACTGTATTCTTAAATAAACTTTGTTTGATAAAAGTTCCCTGGTGGGTCAGTTGAATCAAACCTGAAGTGAAACATCTCATGCTTACTCTAGCCATATTCAAATAGCAAAACTTGTGATCCATGCGGGCTTCATAAAACACCTTGGTGCTTCTGACTTGAATTATAACAGGTGACAGTAAGACTGCGAGACTGGCTGGGTCAGCATTTATTGCCCATCCCTAATTGCTCATGGAAAAGTGGTCGTGAGCTGCCTTCTTGAACAACTGCAGTCCATATGGTGTAGGTATACCCACAGTGCTGTTAGGGAGGGAGTTCCAGGATTTTGACCCAGCGACAGTGAAGGAACAGCCATATATTTCCAAATCAAGATGGTGAGTGACATGGAAGCTAAGTTGAAGGTGGTGGTGTTCTCATGTGTCTCTGCCTGTAGCAGCCCTGTCTAAGGAGCCTCGATGAGTTCCTGCAATGCATCTTGTAGATGGTACACATCGCAGCCACGGTGCATTGGTTTGAAGGGTTTGGATGTTTGTGAATGGTGTGCCAATTAAGCAGGATGGTGTTGAGCTTCTTGAGTTTCTGGGGAAGCACTCACCCAGGCATGCCCATCACACTCCTGGCTTGTGCCTTGTAGATGGTGGACAGGATTTGGGGAGTCAGAGGGTGAGTTACTCACTGCAGGATTCCCAGCCTCTGACCTGCTGTAGTAGCCACTGTATTTATATGGTTAGTCCAATTCCGGTCCTGGTTAATGGTAACCCAGGATGTTGATATGTAAAGAGATGATGGTTAGATTCTCTCTGATAGGAGATGGTCATTGCCCTACACTTGTGTGACATGAATGTTACTTGCAACTTGTCAGCCCAAACCTGGATATTGTCCAGGTCTTGCAGCATTTGATCATGAACTGCTTCAGTATCTGAGGAGTTGCAAATGGTGCTGAACATTGTGCACTCATCAGTGAACCATCCACATGTCTGACTTTATGATGGAAGAAATGATGAAGCTGCTGAAGGTGGTTGGGAAGAAGACACTACCCTGAGGAACTCCTGCTGTGATGCCCTAGAACTGAGATGACTGCCCTCTAACCACCACAACCATCTTCCTTTGTGCCAGGTATGATTCCAACCAGTGGAGAGTTTTCCCCCTGATTCCCATTGACTCCAGTTTTTCTGGGGCCTCCTTTATGCCACACTGCGTCAAGTTCTGCCTTGTTGTCAAGGGCAGTTACTGTCACCTCATTCTGCTGTCCAGTTCTTTTGCCCATGTTTGAATCAAGGCGGTAATGAGGTCGGGAGCTGAGTGACGCTGGCTGAACCCAAAGTGAGCATTAATAAACAAGTTATTGTTAACCAAGTGCCATTTAATGGCACATTATGATTTAGTGCCATTTTCCTACCTTTTCTCTGTAACTCTGCAGGTTATTTCGATTCAAATAATCATCTAATCCCTTCCATCACTTTACTGATGATCGAAAGTGGACTGAATGGGCTGTAATTGTCCAGGTTGGATTTGTCTTGCTTTTATGTACAGGACATAAAAATTGCCCAAGTGGGGAATTTTCCACATTGCTGGGTAGATGCCAGTATTGCAGCTATGCTGGAACAGCTTGGCTAGGGTCACAGCAACTTCTGAAATACAGGTCTTCAGTACTATTGTCGTTGGTGAAATCCTGGAACCCTGACAAGGCCCTTAAGAACAGTCAGCTCCCTGTGCAGCCATAACACCTCAGTGTACTGCATCTTCCTCCTCCTCCTCTTCCACATCCCGCTCCTCCTCTCCCTGTGATGAGCTGTGTTTATTCATGGCTTTACTGTGCTCAATGGAGAGCACAGCAGATCAGCACAATGGATGAGACCCTTGCAGGAGTGTACTGCAGGGCATCACCAGTCCAGGCACCAGAACTACATCTTCAAAGGCCTGATGGCCTGCTCAGTGCTGGTCCTTGTGAGCAGATGGTTGTGGACATAGTGCCTCTGTGTTGCTGTTATTAGAGTCACATAAAGGGATGAGAAGACATGTCTTCAAGGGATATCCCTTGTCCCCTGGAACAACATGAGGAGGCTGGACAGTGGATAGGGAGAAATTGTTACTCTCTAGAAAGATCAAGAATGAGAGGGCACAAATTCAAAGTGATTTGCAAAACAAGCAAATGCGTTGTGAGAAAAAAACTTTTTCAAGCAACGAGTGGTTTGGGTCTGGAATGCACTGCCTGGAAGTGTGGTGGAGATAGGTTCAATTGAGGAATTCAAGGGGATATTAGGTGATTATCTGAATAGAAATAATCTGCAGGATTATGGGGAAAGAGTAGGAAAATGGCACTAAATCATAATGGACACGATGGGTCGAATGGCCTCATTTTGCACCACAAAAATTCTGTGATTCTGTCAACAGCAATCTATAGCTTCTTCCAGTTAATGAAACATCCCAAGGTGCTTCACTGGAGAATTATAAAACAATGTATTGACACTGAAGGACACAACAAGATATTTCAGATATTGGGTTGGGCAAAGAGGTAGGTTTTAAGGAGTGTCTTAAAAGAAACAATCAAGGTAGAGTGATGCAGAGATGTAGGGAGGGAAATCTAGAACTTGAGACCTACCCACACAACTGAAGGTACAACCTCCGCTGCTGAAGCAACTATGATTGGGAATACACAAGAGGTCAGAGTTAGAGGAATTAGAACTCATCCACATAGTTTTGATGGTGAAAAGAAGAATTGTAGCAGCCTGGACTGGTAGAGGATGGAAGTGTAATGGCAAATGCTGGAAAAGTGAGCAGACATACAGGAAGTTCTTGTTCTAGTTTCAGGCCAGTTCTAGCTGAGGGAATGGATGTCATTCCTGTTGATAAATCTCATTGGCTGCTCACTCGGTTCTTGAAGGCCACATGATTGGAACTGATGATGCCCTTCACCTGGAGAATCTAGCAACGTTGACAAAGCCCTCTGAGCCAAATGAGGCCTCACCTGTCCAGAATTGACTGTACTGCTTAGCTTTCCCAAAGAGGGCAGCAGTGGCCTCTGAGATGCACTGGTGGACAGCCATTTGTGAGAGAGACCATCAAGGTCCCCAGCTGATCCTTGGAAGAAGCCGGAATCAAAGAAGGTCAAGGTGACTCTAACTTTAATGGCTGCTGACAGGGTATGGCAATCAGTGCTGCAATGTGCAAAGTCCTTGGTGACAAGGGCAGAAATCTCATTGATTATCTGCCTGGATGAGTGCCTCAGGACCTGGTTCTTAGTCATCTCAAGGTAGCTTTGGCTTCACCAGTAGATCCGATACTGAGGGTCCGGTCTCTCTGAGCTTCCTGTCCATCATCCCTCTTCTCTGCACTCCTGCTGCCCAGGGTTCTGCCCTTCTTGTTGAGGATGTTGCTCTGTATTGTCAATGGACCCGAAAGCTGAGATTCATGCTCCCAAACTTTAAAACATTGCCAGCTGCTCATCTCTTTGTTCTCAGGTGGAATTCCAAGTGTATTTGGAAGATTTGCCGCCTCTCTAATCCCAACAATGCCAGCAACACCATGAACCCCTGTTACCCATGTGACCCCTCCCCACAACCTCCACTGACCGGTAGCACCTGTGTGCCAATAGCTGAATTACTAGGTCTGTTCGAAATTTAGCTAAATGCCATACAACACAATTGAGGGTATCTTCAATGTGAAGGCATACTTTGTCTCCACGGGGACTGTGCAGTGGTCACGCCTACCGATATTGTCATGGACAGATGCATCTATGATAGATGGATTGGTGAGGACAAATTCAGGTAGGATTTTCCCTCTTGTTGGTCCCCTCATCACCTGCCACAGACCCATCCTAGCAGCTATGTCCTTTAAGAGTTGGTCAGTTGAGTCAGTTGTGGTGCTACCGAACCTATCTTGGTGATGGATGTTGCAGTCCCTCTCCCAGAGCACATTCTGTGCCCTTGTCACCCTCAGTGCTTCTTCCAATTGGTGTTCAACATGAGGGAGCACTGGTTCTAGGGGAGGCTGGTAAGTGGAAATTTATTTCCCAGCTCTCCAAATTGTGGCCCTGTGGTGAACCATTGTTGGTTCCCACCAGGTAGTGCTGAGCCATGGTCTGGCCAGTACTATGAGTCTGTAGATATGTTACTGTTGGGGTTAGGGTTGGGCTGTTCTACCTGTTAATATAGTCCTTATGGTACACCCCAGTCGGCGCCGCCTCCTGGGAGAGGTATAAAGGTCACTGCTCTGCCTGGTGACCCTTTAGTCTGGGATCGTATACTGTATATAGTAGCTCTGTTATTGTTGGCAATAAAAGCCTTTATTTCCCAAGTACATCCAGCCTCTCGTGTGTTATATCGCGCATCAATTTTATTGCCAACAAGTAAATTCTTTTTTTTGAAAAAAATACGACAAAAGAAAACATGGAGCAAATGCTTAAACCCGAACGTCTTACGTTGGACCCACAAGCGGCGGGAGCATCGAACACTTTCGACCACTGGTTGAAGTGTTTCCAAGATTACCTCGACGCCTCCACAGCGGTCACCGACGACGCCGACAGACTCCGGGTCCTCCACGCGAGGGTAAGCGACGCTGTATACTTAGCGATCCGTGGGGCCACCGACTACAAAGGGGCCCTCGAGCTTCTCAAGAAGCGATACAACAAACCGCCGAATGAGATCCATGCTCGACACCTTCTAGCCACTCGACGGCGGCAGCCCGGCGAAACGACGGAACAGTACGCGTGCAAGCTTCAGCACTAGCCAGAGCCTGCAACTGCAAGTCAGTGTCAGCAGACCAGTACATGAGCGACCTAGCTCGAGATGCGTTCGTGGCGGGAATCGGCTCGTCGTACATCCGCCTTCGGCTGTTGGAGCAAGGTAACCTCGATCTCACTAAAACCATAGAGTTAGCTGACGCTCTAGAAACGGCGTCCAAAAGTCTGGCGATGTACCCCGACGACCACGTGGAGACAGTGTGGCAGGGGCAGTCGCAGACTCCACTTCATTCAGCGGGACCGAAAAACTGCGCGATTGCGTTCCCAGCCTCGGACCTGACGATGGCAGCAGCTCCAGGTGGCCCGCGGTGTTACTTCTGTGGGGGGGTGAAACACCCTCGGCAGCGATGTCCAGCTAAAGCGGTGTTGTGCTCCGCCTGTGGCAAGAAGGGGCATTATTCCAAAGTATGCCGGTCCAAACCTCCATCCAAGAACAGCAGTGCGGCGTGTGACTCCCCGGAGCCGGCCTCCTTGTCTTCTGCGTCTTCAAGGTCTTCTACCACGTGCGATTCCAGGACGTCGCCATTCCGAACGACGGAGTCGCAAGACACGTGCGACCTGCAGGGGCGGTAGGTTTTGGCGCCATCGTCCACGTGCGACCTATGGGGGCAGCCATTTTGGTCGGCACCGACCACGAATGACCAGCAGGGGTCGTCATCAACCATCTCAGCTGCCTGCAGTTGCACCCACGAACCAACGGTGGCGTCGATCATCCTGGACCAGGCCAAGCCTCACAGACTCGACAAGTCCATGATGGACATACAGGTAAACAGACGCCCGATTTATTGTTTGTTTGACAGCGGGAGCACGGAGAGCTTCATTCACCCGGACACCGTGAAGTGGTGTGGTCTCCAGATTCGGACTGTCAAGCAGACAATTTCGATGGCGTCAAGGTCCCGGTCTGTCACCGTGCTAGGGAGCTGCGTGGTCAATCTGACGGAGCAGGGCACGGTTTACGAGAACTTCAGGCTCCTTGTGTTACTGCACCTTGGCGCGCCAATATTCCTAGGACTAGATTTTATGGTCCACTTGAAGAGTGTAACCCTGCAGTACGATGGGCCACTCCCTCCGCTTTCAGTGGGAGACCCGCAGCCTCTAAATTGCCCAACGCGCTCCACATGTAGTCTCTCAACGCTTAGGATTACCACACCCTCCCTATTCCAGAATCTCGTGCCAGGCTGCAAGCCCATCGCAACAAAGAGCAGGCGTTACAGCGCTGAGGATCGGATCTTCATTCGATCTGAAGTTCAGCGGCTCCTCAAGGAAGGGATCATCCAACCTAGCGCTAGTCCTTGGAGAGCGCAAGTCGTGGTGGTTAAGAATGGGAACAAACCCCGGATGGTCATAGACTATAGTCAGACCATTAACAGATACACGCAGCTGGATGTGTATCCCCTCCCGCGCATATCTGACATGGTCAACCAGATTGCGCAGTACCGGGTGTTCTCCACCATCGACTTAAAATTTGCTTATCACCAGCTCCCCATTCGCCCAGAGGACCGACAATACACGGCCTTTGAGGCGGATGGTCGCCTGTACCATTTTTTAAGGGTTCCTTTTGGTGTCACGAATGGGGTCTCGGTCTTCCAGCGTGCTATGGACCGAATGGTGGACCAGAACGGGCTGCGGGCTACCTTCCCGTACCTGGATAACATCACCATCTGCGGCCATGACCAGCAGGACCACGATGCCAACCTTCTTAGATTCTTACGCACTGCATCTCGCCTGAATCTGACCTACAACAGGGAGAAGTGTGTATTTCGCACGCGCCGCCTAGCTATACTCGGATACGTGGTGGAAAACGGGGTCCTTAGCCCTGATGCAGACCGTATGCATCCTCTCCTCGAACTTCCCCTGCCCACTAGCGTCAAAGCACTGAGAAGATGTTTAGGCTTCTTCTCATACTATGCACAGTGGGTTCCCAATTACGCGGACAAAGCCCGTCCGCTCATCAAGTCTACCTCTTTTCCCCTAGCAACAGAGGTTCGCTTAGCCTTTGCAAGAATAAAAGCCGACATCGCGAAAGCCACGATGCACGCTATCGATGAGTCCATCCCCTTCCAGGTGGAGAGTGATGCATCTGATTTCGCCCTGGCCGCCACACTTAACCAGGCGGGCAGGCCCGTCGCCTTTTTCTCTTGCACCCTCCAAGGCCCTGAAATTCGACATTCGGCGGTGGAAAAGGACGCCCAGGCCATTGTGGAGGCCGTTCGGCATTGGCGTCATTACTTGGCGGGAAAACGGTTCACTCTGCTCACGGACCAGCGGTCCGTGGCGTTCATGTTCAACAACACGTTACGGGGTAAGATCAAGAATGATAAAATTTTGAGGTGGAGAATCGAACTCTCCACCTACAATTATGATATCATGTACCGTCCAGGGAAGCTCAACGAGCCCTCGGATGCCCTGTCGGGTGGAACATGCGCTAGTATGCAGGAGAATCGATTGCAGGCTCTCCACAATGACTCTGCCATCCGGGGGTCACTCGGCTCTTCCACTTCATAAAGGCCCGGAATCTACCCTACTCGGTGGAGGATGTCAGGTCCATAACCAGAAGCTGCCGGGTATGCGCGGAATGCAAACCGCACTTCTACCGACCTGACAGGGCACACCTCGTTAAGGCCGCCTGTCCCTTCGAAAGACTGAGTGTGGACTTTAAGGGCTCCCTTCCCTCGACAGATCGGAACATGTACTTCCTCAATGTGGTTGATGAGTACTCACGATTCCCTTTTGTCATTCCCTGTTCTGATATGACCGCTGCCACGGTTATCAAGGCATTTAGTGATCTTTTCACCCTGTTCGGTTACCCCTGTTATATCCACAGCGATAGGGGCTCGTCGTTCATGAGCGATGACTTGAGGCAATACCTGCTCTCATATGGGATTGCCTCTAGTAGAACCACGAGCTACAACCCAAGGGGTAACGGACAGGTTGAACGAGAGAATGCTACAGTCTGGAAGGCTGTCTTACTGGCGTTGAGGTCTAAAGGTCTTCCAGTCTCCCGTTGGCAAAAAGTACTCCCTGATGCGCTCCACTCCATACGCTCACTCCTGTGTACGGCAATCAACGTTACTCCTCATGAGAGAATGTTTTCATTCCCTAGGAAGTCTTCCTCTGGGACCTCATTACCGTCTTGGTTGACGTACTCAGGACCTGTCCTCCTGCGGCGGCATGTTAGGACCCGCAAGTCCGACCCTTTGGTTGAACAGGTCCATCTCCTCCACGCCAACCCTCAGTATGCCTACGTGGCATATCCTGACGGGCGAGAGGACACGGTCTCGTTTCGAGATCTGGCGCCAGCAGGGGGCTTGGAAACCCCTGTCACTCCCACACCTCCTGTTAGGGACCCCCCAACCATTATTTCCCCTCCTGACACGGCGCGGGCAGTATCGGGACCACCACTTAACCTTCTTACTCCCGTGTACAGCTTGCCTGAGTCCAGGAGATGGTCGCCACTTCAAGGCGTGCCCGAGTTCATCGGATTGTCACCATCTCGGGGTCTACCGGCCCGTGAGGAACTGGAGGAGTCGCTGGACACCGCCTTGGAGAGAACGTCACCGCGATTGCCTGAACCGGTGTCATCGCCGGTGTTGAGGAGGTCACAGCGACGGTGCGGTCCCCCAGACCATTTGAACTTATAGACAGATGAACAATTGTTCTGTGTTTTGTACCCCGCCGGCCTTTGTTTTCAAAGGAGGGGTGAATGTGGTGAACCATCGTTGGTTCCCACCAGGTAGTGCTGAGCCATGGTCTGGCCAGTACTATGAGTCTGTAGATATGTTACTGTTGGGGTTAGGGTTGGGCTGTTCTACCTGTTAATATAGTCCTATGGTACACCCCAGTTGGCTCCGCCTCCTGGGAGAGGTATAAAGGTCACTGCTCTGCCTGGTGACCCTTTAGTCTGGGATCGTATACTGTATATAGTAGCTCTGTTATTGTTGGCAATAAAAGCCTTTATTTCCTGAGTACATCCAGCCTCTCCTGTGTTATATCGCGCATCAGGCCCTCAGATGTTCAAAAGGAGAGCTTTACAAGGTCGATAGTGATGGATTTGTTGTTGTTGTTTCCAGTGCCGATGTCGATGTCGGGCGGTCCTACCAGTTCCTTTCTTCCTTGACTTTGTAGCAGTTGATAAAACTGGCTTGCTGGGCTGTTTTAGAGTCAACCATATTGGTGTGAGCCTGAAGCCAAATGCAGGCCTGACCAGGTAAAGACAGCTGACTCCCATCCCTGAAGAAGCTTTAATGAACCAGATGGGTTTTAACAGCCAGTGGCAATGGATTCATAATCACCTTATTAAGGCTAGCTTTTAATTCCAGATTTAGTAACTGAATTTAAATTCCACCAGGAAATTCACACTGTGGCGGTGGGATTTGAACCCACATTCCCAGAGTTGCAGCCTGGCCCTCTGGATTATTGGTCAAGTTGCATTACTACCATAGCACCCCCACCTCCCGCTGCACCTGGTCTGTTCAGATCATGGGTGAAACCTAATGCTCCCCTCGGAAGTGAGTTCAGATGTGGAGGGTGCCATGTGATCAGGCAGGAGGCTCATCCTCTGTGTAGGCCCCAGTGCAGCATTGCCAGTAACCAGCATTCCCAGTGTTTCTGCCTTCGATTGACTGATAGTTCATGGTGAAAGGATATCCAATAGCGCAGCAATTAAATGTCCCTGGTTGAGGCGGGAGCCCAGGCAGCAGGTCACCTCACTCAATTAGACACTACGTTTCCTTAGGGCTACTGGAGATCAAGGGTGCCACCAGGTTTCATTGCGGATGCAACCCACCCCCTCCCACTCCACCACCCCCCACCCCACCCTCCCCCCCCCTCCCCACCCCGCCCTCCCTCCCACATTGTCCATATTAAATTCTGCCCAATGTGTGCAGCCCATGCTCTCCCACCAAAATCTGAACATAGCCCTCAAAGAACTCTCAATGAGTTCTTCAACAACCCTAACTGGCATCATTACTTGACCTGCAGCTCCTCAGTTTGCCCTCCTCCTGTCCGAGTGAAAGTTGCCAGTGTGGTAAACAGTGCTGGGGAACCAGCACACAGCCAGCAGCAATATCTTCATTCCCCAGCGGGATCTCAAAATTCAGCCCTGAGTCTGAATATAATGAGAGGATGTTGGGACTGGATTTTAGCTCCGGGGTCAGCACTCTGATGTCAGGAGCATTTCCAGGTCCCAACAGGATTTGTGACGAGCTGGGTATTTAACTTGCCATCTCATTACAGATGGTGGGCAGGCTCTCGAGGCTGGAAGTCCGATTGGACGCCTTCCGGAGAGCCCCTCCACAGCTGTGACCATCTCGGGGTATCAAAGATAGTTGATGGAGCACGAACCCCTCGGCCTGCCGCCGTGAGACGCCTCGATCACTGGACCATGTTTCAGCTTCAACAAAGAGCCTGCACGCTGACTGGCAGAATAACCCTAACAGGTCCTTAATGATGTCTGATTAGCTACAAGCCACTTGAATGCAGGAAGCTGTTTTCCCCCACCTCACCGCAGACCAGAATGTTCCAAAATGCTCCGGATACAGGATCTTGCCAATGAAAGTGTAGGCCCAACAGCCTCCGATCCCACCTCAGCAGCAATTTAAAACCCGGCTGGGTCACCACCAGTGTGCGACTGTGAGAGATGGGGGATCTTGAATCTGTTTTTTTTTGTTTATAAAGATTGATCTTTCCTCTGGTTTTAAAAACCTTGACAGATAATTGAAGACAGAGAGAGCAGTTGCTAAAAATAGGACAATTACATGAACTTCAATTAACCAGTGGAAAGCACACTGCTAGTAATGATCAGTCATACATTTCAGTGTTTTTTCATATCCAATTCAAACTGTGGGAAGGGTGATGACCCTGGGGGAAGGGGAAGATCGCTTTGATTCTTGAAAGTTCTGGGAGACAACCACAAAAGCTTTCAAACCAGGCTTGCAGCGCGTTTTAAAGTGGAAATTAGTATTCTGGTGGGACGTCACAGACTGCTGTTAGCGTTCTGCCCATCACTCTATTGATGGAGCAGCTATTCTGCCAAACTAACAAACAGGAGACTGTATTCGATCTTCCGTACTCATACCACATCCACATTGATTGCCTGTTTCCTTCTCAGAATGCTTAAAAAAAAAAAATCCCCTCCAGACCCGGGGCCAGCTCTCAGCTTTTGTGAAAAGGAGCCAACGGTCTTGCAGCGCTACCAGCAGTGTTTATTTTTCCTGTCTTTAATAAAAAGTTCAGTTATTAATATGGGAGTAAGCTGCGCAGGCTGACACAGTAAGATAAAATAAATTGGAAGTGACACAGAGGAGCATGTGGGTGTTAATGTGCGTCATGGTGAGCCTGTTTGACATCTCGAAAGGTCCCATCTGCAAACCGAGTCATATCGCTTCTGCCTGTGACCTCTGCACCCGGCAAAGAGTCAAGCACCTTGATTGATTTGTAAAACTAACAGATCCAGCATTCAGTTGCAAATTAATAGCACGGTACAAAATACTGGCGAGTCTCCCCTCCCTACACTCTCTTATTCGAGTCTGTACCCGCCGCGGAGACTTACATTGGCAGATTTCCCCTTGGTCAGGGCCAGCACCCGGGTAGCTTACTGCATCCCAAGCCACATTTCATCAGCCAGCATCCAAGGCTATAAAGCACTCTAGATTGGATGCTTGGTAAATCCCTAGCTGCTTGTCAAGCTGGCAACACTTCATGTATTTATAGACTCTGATTCAAATATGAACTCGAGCCAAATCCAAACAGCAGTGAGCACCATGTAGCGGATACGAGCAGATGAAACGGCCTCGTGATATAGGAAATCACGGTCTATTACAATCACCTTGTGCTAAGCACAATGGGGAAGTGGGAGGGCAGCTTTTAATGGGGTGTGACAGCCTTACATTGAAAGCAGATTTTCCCTTGGGATGCCTGGAGGGGGGCAGGGGGGGGATGGTGAGAGATGGGGGGAGAGGGGCAGGGGCCGGTGGGTGATTAGAAATGCTTTTTTTTTTACTCTCCATGACCTGGTGATTTGTTTTTTAAAAACCTGCAGTTATGCCTTTGGGAAAGAAATTCAGGAAAGTTATATCTTTACTCATGAAATCAACTGATCCTTAGATAATATGCTCTGGCAGAAATTGGCTATTTAGTGTTTCAGCAAGTTGGCAATGTTTGTTGCAGTGAACTATGATATGCTCAGCTGGAATGCATTATCTTCAAAGGCGCTTTTAACAGCCCCATAAAAATTCCCTCGTTTTCCCTCTTCCAAGTAAGATAAATTTAGATCCAGTGGGGTTGTTAATCAATGGCGGAAAATGAAACTGTTGTAAATCCAAGAATAAATGTTTGTCAGTAATTTGTGTTTTTTTTTTGTGGTATTTTTGCAAGAGTGTATTTTTTTTATTCTTCGGAGTGGCCAATGTGCTTGTTGAACTAACTGAGCCTATCTCTGCAGCTCGAGTTTATCTTGGCTGTGAAATGCATCAGTGATTTATATAATGCTTACTCCATTCTCCTCTGAGGCTGAGCCAACTGTCTCGCAAGCGTTTTAGTGAAAGCAATAGAACTGGAAGGACTGGGGAGGGGGAGGAGGTGGGGGAACTTTATACACCGCACAACATTCTTGTTCTGCAGTAAGTAGTAGGGACTTGTAAATGGCACATTAATAATCTGCCTGAGAGCTTTGCTTAGCTTTTTCCCCCTTCCCTTCCTGTTTTATAAAACCGTGCACGGATAAGATTTCTCTTGTTTTTTTTCCCCTCTCAACGTTGCACCACAGAGAATAGAACAGGAACCTAATCAGAGACTAAACAAAGCTTCCTGTAGCCAGCAGCTGTGATCTGATATGGAATGTGAATTACGACTGTGAGGCCTTGTCCTTCCCGGCAAGCACACTATTTGAGCACGGACAAAACTTGACATGAATTTTGATGCTGATTTACTTCACATAGCTTTGACTTGTGCTCGGATACACTTCCATTAAACATGGGCTATGGACTGGGTTTTATATCTTTCATTGCCAGACATGGCTTTCCTCTTTCACCACCAGCCGATCGGTTACATTCTTGGGGAAGATCGAGCGTTTGACTTTTTAAAAATCACAACAATTTTCAGAGGGTAAATAGTGGCCACTGGTTGGTCAATTGGTAGCAAAAGGGCATAAACTAAAAATTATCATCAGAAGAATGAAAGGAGAATTTGAAATTTTAAAAAAAATTTCACGCAGAATTATTGGAACATGAGAAATGGCTTTTGAAGCGACCACCATCATTTAAAAAGGAACTCGGCTGAAAGGGAGATTTATAGAGGGAAATGGGATTTTAGTGGACAGCTCCAGTTAATGGACTGAACACCACTTTCTGTGCTGCAACTGCTGTGATGCTATGAAAATATTTGACATGTTTTGTCCTTCAATAATATTTGAAGATTTTATTTCAGTGGGAACCCTTTTCCAAATGATATTTCAAATACTTCATACATTGGAAACTGACTGTCCAGTGAACCCTTCACTGCACAACCTTCAATCAACAGGCAACACTAGAAACTACAGATGCTGTAATCATCAAGAGAAAATACAATAAGGCAAATTAAATAGGTTCAGAAATGTGCACTGGAAACAATATACTCACTCTTCATTAAAGGGATAGCACGTCTCACAAAGATGAATGTTGCTCCTCATAAAATGAATTCTGATTATACAACAACAAATTACTTCAGATGGTGGAAATCTGAAATAAAAATTCAAAACAAAATTATCCTTCTGATGGAAGGTATTGTTATTGACCTGAATGGTTACCTCTGCTCCTGTCTCCACAGCTGCTGTCAGACCTGCTGAGAAATTTCCAATGTTTTCTGTGTTCTGATTCTGATTGCGACCTGATTCAGTTTCGAATATATTGATACAGAGAAAAAAAGGTCTTGCATTTAAATGGCACCTCTCACAACCGCAGGATGTCCCAAAGCGTTTACAGCTAATGAAGCACCACTTTCATAATCTGGGAAACACAGTAAGAAGTCTCACAACACCAGGTCAAAGTCCAACAGGTTTATTTGGTAGCAAAAGCCACTAGCTTTTGGAGTGCTGCTCCTTCGGCAGGTGAGTGGGAGTCCTGTTCACAAACAGGGCACATAAAGACACAAACTCAAGTTACAAAAATGAAGGAGCAGCGCTCCAAAAGCTAGTGGCTTTTGCTACCAAATAAACCTGTTGGACTTTAACCTGGTGTTGTGAGACTCCTTACTGTGTTTACCCCAGTCCAGTGCCAGCATCTCCACATCATAATCTGGGAAACACAGCAGCCAATTTCTGCTGCAAACAGCAATGTGATAATGACCCGACAATCTGCTTTATGCTGTTGTTTCAGGGATAAGTATTAGTCAGGACACACTTTATCAAAGTAGTGCCATGAAAGGTAGATAGGCAGGGCTTCGTTTTGACATACTCATCCTAACTTGTCTGACTCAGAGATGAGAGAGTCACCAACTCAGCCACAGATGACACACAATTGGATTTAATCTCTACTTATTTTTTAGTGTTTTACTCCATTCTTAAAATTACAAAACCTATGCACAGAGTGGACTGGGCAAGCCCTTAATCCATTTCCTTGCTCCAAAAACCAATTCAAAATTCAAATTGAACTCAAATAATGGTCCTCACAAGAGACCGAGCTGATAAGTTTAAAGTGTAAAGTTTAAAGTTTAACCACAGCACAGTAGGAGGCCCCACAGATATGATGGGCCGAAGTCCTCTTTCTGTGCTCTAAAACTGTATGACTGTAGATTGTGCTGTTGCAGTTCTTTATAATAACCTCCCTCACTTTTGTTAATCCTTCATAGCATTTACATGTTGCATATTCAATTCAGAACATTGTAAATTGGCAACAGACCCCGAGTCTGCAAATATAATGCAAAAAGGAGCAGGGATTATTAATCTAAGGTTTGGCGCATTGCTTGATAGCGATGCAACAACTACTGTGATTATTTAATCAGTGCCATCATTCAGAAAGTGGGAGATTAGTAAGATCAACATGTTAATTATTAACCTTTCTTACTTCAGTTCATTTCTCAGCAGCTTTTTTTGCTACTGTTTTTTACTTCTATATGTGAGAGAAAACACAGTTTCCACAGTTTTGCTGATGTCATTCTATAAGTTTCTTTGAATACACAAACGCAATGGGGTAAAATTGGATAGGGCCCAAAAATGGCCATAGTTACCGATGCAGGCTGCACACAAACATTGCATTGCCAGTTAATGGTTGCACTTTGCGGCAAGCTCTAAGCAGCATGTTGAGTATCTGCATTCCCTGAGCAGGGAGTACAAAATCATGACAAGCTAGCATGAGTTGCTAGGGCCAACACCCTTGCTCAGACTGCAAGTATGACCCTGACCTTCCAATCTTTTGCCATTTCAATTCATCATCTTGCTCGCCTGTTCACATTTCTATCCTAGGTCTGCAACAATGTTCCAGTGAAGCCCCATTCAAGCTGGAGGAATAGAATCTCATCTTTCGATTCGGCACTTGACAGCCTTCTGGACTCAGGGTGGCATGGTGGCACAGTGGTTAGCACTGCTGCCTCACAGCGCCAGGGATCCACGTTCGATAACAGTCTTGGGTGGCAGTGTGGAGTTTGCATTTTCTCTCTGTGTCTGCATGGGTTTCCTCTGGGTGCTCCAGTTTCCTCCCACAGTCCAAAGATGTGCAGGTTAGGTGGATTGGCCATTAAAAAATGCCCCTTAGTGTTCAAAGATGTATGGATTAGCGTGGTAAATATGTGGGGTTCCTGAGATTGGGCAGGGGGATGGACCTGGGTAAGATGCTTTGTCGGAGGGTAGGTGCGGACTCGATGGGCCAAGTGGTCTCCTTCAACACTTTAGGGATTCTAAGATATAATATTGAGTTCAGCAACTTCAGACCATGAACTCTGTCCTCCTATTTGATTTTTTATGCTCCCAAGTGCCAGTCTGTACCTTGTTCTCATGTTCTTACTTTCAGGCAGTGCTGACCTTTATTCTGCTATTAACACCCAGTCTGGCCAAAGCTTTCATCTTTAATACTATCATAACCATTCCCTTTATCTTGTGTTCCATGACATCTTTGTCATTTAATCTCCTTGCCATCAAATCTATCCCTTACCTTCTGCTTTGCTCCACCCAACGCTCCCCCATTTTTCAATAGCACAAAACCCATCGCATTTCTGCCTCTCTCCAATTCCAAAGAAGAGTCATATTGGACTTGAAGCATCAACTCTGTTTCTTTCTCCACAGATGCTGCCAGACCGGCTGAGTATTTCCATCATTTTCTGTTTTAATTATGTTCCTTCCTGTCTTCTGTTCCCTCCTGAGTAAAAGGGGTCTTCACACGTTTTAGTATTCAATGGACATTGCTGGAGGGGTCTTTGCATTTTTAATCACTCTTCGTCACCAGCACTGGAGACGCCAAGGTTTGAATAAACACTGGAAGATGCCATGTTGTCTGCCCATATTTCCATTTTGAAAATGGCTCTAAACTCTATGCTTGAAACCAGAAATGTGCTTAAAATCTGTAACATCATAGTTACACAGCCATGACATTACACACACTTTGAGCTATTGAACCATAACAGCTATGTCACCCAAACAGATTTCTCCACACTCCACACAAACACTTCACTCTCTCTTGCAGGACAAGTTAGTACATGACTACAGCAGCAGCTCATCTTTAGGAGGCGGCCAGGGTTGAATGTCCTCACTCAGAGTAAGGAGATGCTTCTGATCTTCATGGGAGTGGCTATTGCTGAGGTCATGACCAGTGGCAGAGCTAAACACATCAGAGGTGACAATATCCTTGTACCTAATCCTCCTTCTCACAATCCATTTATCCCTCATCCCAACATCTCTTCTGATTTACTTGTTTCAGCTAATGTAAGCATCCATCTCATTTCCCCTCAATACAACCTTACTCTTGTGATTTTCCTCTTTTATTTACCCAAAAAACTACAAGCTGACCAGGTAGTGGTGAAAGCTACATGAGGTGAAAAAACAAGAGGACAGGGATGAAGAAACACCATTACTTTCTCACGCTTGCAGACACAATTCAGATACCTAACACAGTGCCGGAACTCTAACACTTCGCTCGCCACGGAATCGGAACGGGTGAGAGTCCGATAACGGAAATTTCTGTTGACCTTGGGCTGGAATTTCCAGTCTCTTTCGAGCGAGGCCATAAAATCCCGCCCAGTGAGGGAAGTTCGGAGCGGGATCTGTACATGTTAAAAATGATGCACAAATGGCCATGCAGGGTACAAAAACATGTGGGTGCAATAGGGTGAGATTTTACATGGGTCCTGTTGCAGTGGACTCAGATTGGGACTTTGATTGTGTGATGATACTGTGCTACTAACATATTTTATGTTTGAGGAGGAGTGCTTTAAGATGCAGTCTTTGTTACAAGCAGTCGGTTAGTTTGGAAGGAACACAGCAGATGCTGGGAAGCAGGGTAATTAATCCTTTTAGCCATGTAAGTGTTCATTTTACAGAAGGCTTAATGAGCTTTTGTTTACCAAAGAAAAGGACGCTTGGGGTGTTTTCTTGATTTAAGTCATGTGATACTAGAAATGTGAGGAGCTGGGCTTGTAGCTGAGAAAAACAGCTTTCTGAGTTTGGCTGCTGGAGAGGGCTGTTTGAAGATAGAAGCTACAAGCGGCCCTCTTTCTCTCTCTCTAAAATCTCTCTGGAAGCTCCAAGGCTGTTAACAAAGGTGAAAGCCAATATGCCTGGATTTGCTAACTATTTTTAAATTGGGGTTCAAGCCTATCAGATGAATATTGCTTAATTGGAACTGAATAGTAATAAGTTAAAATTAAGAGTTTTGTTATTTTCATGTTTAAAGATTATTCAATGGTTAAGAGATAAACTGTTTCATTTTGTTCGAGGTATATTTAAACTGTGGATAAAAGCAAATTACTGCAGATGCTGGAATCTGAAACCAAAAGATAAAATGCTTTGTCAAAGCTTTGACAAAGGGTCATCTGGACTCGAAACGTCAGCTCTTTTCTCTCCTTACAGATGCCGCCAGACCTGCTGAGATTTTCCAGCATTTTCTCTTTTGGTTATATTTAAACTGTTATAGATAAAACTTGTTTTGAGAAAAAAGATTACTGCAGAGCTGGTGACACAGGCTGTCCCATGACAATGCTGAGGGTTGCACACAGCAGACCACCTCAAAGCTTTGACAAATGTTTTGCCTAGTACTGCAGGGCTCTTGCAAAGTGGTCCAGGCAGCAGAAGCATTGTTTCAGCACTCCAATCACCTGCTCTGTCTTATTCCCTGTGGCAGCATGTGGGCTCTCATTCAATGCATATAGCCCACTTTTACTTGGGTTGCCCACAGGAATCATGACCCATGTCATCAAATGGTGGACCTTGCTGCCCAGCAGCCACCTGCTGATTTGTCATAGCGGGTCACATGGTCCAGCACAATGCTGTAGAATGAAGGCATCATGACTGCTGCTATCATGCTAAACATTGACCTACTTGACATATTGTGGATGCTTGTATAGCCCCCAGCTGGACATTGAGGGAGTGGAACCCCCTTTAAAACCTCCGTTACTTAAATCAAAAAAGCACCCCTTTTCTTTGGTAAACAAAAGCTCATTAAGCCTCCTGTAAAATGAACACTTACATGGCTAAAAGGATTAATTACCCTGCTTCCCAGCATCTGCTGTGTTCCTTCCAAACTAACCGACTGCTTGTAACAAACACTGCATCTTAAAGCAGTCCTCCTCAAACATAAAATATATTAGTAGCACAGTATCATCATCACACAATCACACAACCCTCTTTAGTTGTGGTACATCTCAGAGTTGATATGTGGCACCCGCAAAGCAATGTGCTTTCAGTTTCCCTGTCAAATGGGGAAGGCTGCGATCCTCACGACATCCACACCACTCCCTGTAGACTTTAACAACCTTAAAGAGTTTCAAAAGCACTAAACACTTCTCTGATCAGAGCAATGCCCAGTAGGAATCATTCAGCAACTGACCTGTAGGTAGGTGATGATCCGTTTAAAGAGTTGTACAGCGTAGGCTGGAGTGTCAAGATCCAAAATAGTAGCACTAGCATTCAGTCAGTGTTAAGTGCTGATGGGCATCACAATCTGCCTACTTCTGGTGACTGCCCTCTGCACACTTTAATGCTCTCAGCATTTACAGTAAGAGTTTTAACAGCTCCAGGTTAAAGTCCAACAGGTTTATTTGGTAGCAAATGCCATTAGCTTTCGGAGCGCTGCTCCTTCGTCAGATGGCTCTTGCAAACTCTTACTGTGTTTACCCCAGTCCAGCGCTGGCATCTCCACATCTCAGCCTTTACACCGGATTTGTTTCTGCTTATCACAGACACGGGTCAGTATTTTATGAGGGCAAGGCTCATAAAATCCTGCCCGATTCTGGGACGGGCGTGCCGGTAAAATTCCAGCCGTGGGTCGGAATTCTCCGACCTCGCCCGTGGCTGGAATTCTCCGGATCCGCTGCAATGAATGGAGTTTTGGCTGAGCGCCAAATGTTCCGGTATCTCGCTGGCAGCGAAGGTGAGGTGGACGACACCGGAAAATTCCAGCCGCCATTTTGGAGCCAAAAAGGCACTCAGTACATTGGAATAAGCAGCTGAATTTTGTGATCGTTAGCTCAGGCTTTCTCTGCGTGTCCATTATGTTAAATAACAGCTTTAGAAATGAAATAATAATTAAATGATATTTCTGTCAATCAATTGTCAAAATAACAGCTGCAGTGTGGTGTGACCTACCTTTCTAGTGTGTAGAATTAGTCAGGGCACGCTGCTGTTTGGAAATAAACTGTGGGCAATATGAGAAAATGCAGAAGAGAAGTAGATCCTTTTTCAATTAACACTCAACAAGGAGCAAAGGTGGGTAATTGGGTCACTGTGGTAGGAATGCTGTACAATGGGCCAACATCTCCAGATAACAGCTGGCATTATGTTGGCAGAATATTGTTCACCTAGTCAGTAATCTTCATCTTCAGGCTAGGAAGCTGATAAAAATGTCACTAATCATTCAAAAACTCAATACTTTATACTGTCATATTGAATGGTGATCTAACAGTTTTAGTAAGTGTCTGTGGTGACCACTGTGAAAGCTAATGGTCAGTATGCAATAAATAAGGACTACTAAAATGTATCTTTCTTCAGTACACTCTGTACCCATTCCCCGATTAGTCAGCCAATAAAACTTATAGCCTGCGGAAAAATGCCAAGGCCTGTATTTCCATATTCGAGGCAATAGCATTTGAATCGTAGAATTCCCACAGAGCAGACGGAGGCCATTCGGCCCATCGAGCCTGCATCGACAACAATCCCACCCAGGCTCTATCCCTGCAACCCCATATATTTACCCTGCTAATCCCCCTGACACTAAGGGTCAATTTAGCTGCACATTTTTGGAGTGTGGGAGGAAACCGGAGCACCCGGAAGAAACCCACGCAGACACGGAGTGAATGTGCAGATTCTGCCCCGACAGTGACCCGAGGCCGGAATTGAACCCAGATACCTGGCGCTGAGAGGCAGCAGTGCTGACACCGTGCTGTTCTGAGAAAGAAAGTTATCATAATTACCCGAAGGTATAAAGCTAGCTGTTGTTAACGATTTCCAGTATTCATTCCTTGTGACTTTATATTTAGCAGTAATATTCCTTTTCATTTGGAAATAACACAGTCCTTTTGTGTCAGAGGAAATGTTCTGCGCAAAATCTTTCTGTGAAAAAGAGAAAACCATTGTTGGAAATAAATTGCTTTTTTTTACCTGACCTTTGAAATACAAAAAGCTTTTCCAGGAATGCGGGCTACAGATGGTTCATAACGATGAATCGTCCAAATAAAGGAGTCTTGAATTCACATGATTGTTATGTCCTATTTGGCATGAAATGCTCCATCTTCGACATGTCCTCCTACCGCCTGTATATCAAATCCAGCTGTTTCAAATTTTACCAACAAAGTAGACATGAGCATAAATTGTGTTCACTGCTTTATGTTTTCATTAAAATTAATGAACAAAGCAAAAGGCTTTTTGAGAGTAAACCATTCCAGACTCCAGAGACAAGATTAAAATTTATGACAAGTGAGTAAATTGTTTCCAGTAGGAAAAAAAACAGAATGCTGAAAACTTGAAGTTAAAAACGGAAAATGCTGGAAATGCACAATTAAAACGGAAGATTAATGCTTTAAATTCAGACCCTTTGTCCAATATCTCTGTATTTTCCACTCCTCCTCAGAAAGTTCCTGGCTCACATTTTCCTCATCTTATAATGGGAAAGGTTGGTTTTGTACAGGGAGGGCAGAGGAAAAGGAAAAACTGTGCAGAATTCTCCCATCCTCCTGCGGTGGGTGGGAGCGGAGAATCCAGTGGGATCAGAAAAGTCAGAAACCCACCAGTATAAAAAAACACGTTGCAATTCTCCTGACTGCTGTTAATGGCTGCTCGGTTATCCTGCTGCATAATGGCGTGAATGCAATTTGCATTCATTTACATCTATGAATGCTCATTAAAACGCCTGCTTGCCGACATCTCCACATGCCTTCCAATCTTGCATCACATAAGTGGGAAATCACGTTGGCCTCAAACCCATTTGGAAAGGAGTGGCATTCACAAGGCGGGTCTCAGTTCGCTCGTGACTTTGAGGCGAGGGCAGCATACATAGCCAACCTGCTGGAGTGCTGCACTGCTCATATTGTGCTGAACGCCACACTCCTGGGGCACTTCGGTCATGCCCTCCAGCTCCATGCTGATACTTTCTCTAAGGACAGTACTGTGCTGTGGGTCTCATGTATCTTCCACTCAAAGCTCAACCGGGGATGGGGTGTGAGGTGCTGGGGGGCAAATGGGGAAGGAGGGCTGTGCAGGGGCAGGGGGACGACAAATACATGGGGGGCAATGGGAAAGGAGGATTGTGCAAGGGCAAGGCAAAAGGTCAAGGGGACAGGATAGAAGGCAGAAGAGCAAGGAGGTGAAGGAGGATGATGATCAGTGGAAGGCAGAGGAAAGACCAAGGTGTGGGAAGCTGGACTCTGACAAGGGTGGATGAAACACTGGCAGACAAGGGAGTCAAATGGATATCACATCGTTTACTGGAAGGGGATACATGAAGACTCTGAAATGGGATGGCAGAGGGTCTCGTTTAGGGATTGTTCATATGGACGTTCCGAGGTTTGGATTGGTTTAAAAGGGTCACTGTTGTCCTTCGCCCTCATTGCTCAGGGGAACAATGTGAAAGTTCCTGTTTTTGTTCAGGGCTTGGAGACAGAGTTGGAATGTCCCTGTCTCTGACTGTTGTGACAACCTGTCAGTGAAATGTTCTCCAGAAAGTGACCCCGAGTCCTGATGCAGTATGTGTCTGCATTGGTGGCGGTTGTGGTGGGTGAGCGCTGTGATGAATCTTCTTGAGCCTCCTGGTCCTCAGACGTGCTTTGTGAGCTCAGACTGCTGCTCAGCTGCCTGGATAGCCTGAACCTGCTGGTGTCTAGACAAAATAAAATAGAGTGTTCGTAGAGGAGCTGAAGCTATTTCAGAGTACATTCCGCTCACTGTGATTGTCAGGATTTGATGAAGTGATAGACTGAGATCCATACTATGTTGTTGGGAAAGGCCAAGCTTCCCTTCCCTACAGGAGTGATCCCTGCGCAGCAAGGTGGGCTGAAGCCTCTTTGAATTTGGACAAGGTGAGCATTTCAGCCGTCCCTCCCCAGACTGGGCTCACTCTTTCTTGTTGTACACCAGCTTTGTCTACATGAAGATACAAGAAAGGCATGTGATCAGAGAGGATGGAGTAGAGGTTGGGTGAAATGCATCTCCCCTGTGTACGGTGAGCCCTCCCTAGAATGGCCAGAGGATAGAGTGTGAGAAACATGGGGACGTGGGAAGGTGGTGATGTGAAAGTGCCTGTGAGAGTATGAGTGTTTATATGTGTCCCCGCTAATGGATGTGTGAGATCCATGAAGAGAGTAGCTGTTTGAGTACATGATGCCATGCTGAGTGTTTAATATAGGAGGGAGCTGAGAGAGGACTTCCCCTGGCAGAGCAGATTAGATCATTCATCTGCTGCCTGCCCTGTGTGACAATGGCCTCCCAGGCTGGAGATGTGACGTTCTGGTGTTTCTTGGAGCCATCCTGAGGGTAGAGGACATGCATCTGTGCCCAAACTCCTTGGATCAAGACACGAGGGCCTGGTGGTTGTACTGGGGTGCTGCCTTCTTAATGAGGCTGGGAGCCTTTAGCTTGTGGCTCGAAGTGTGCATTGGACTGGTATTGAAATATGGTGGTGGGGCCTTCTAGCTGACAGCAGGATGTTGAATCAGTTCCCCACTCATTAGGTGATTTGGAGAGATACTTGCTTGTAGAGTCATAGAGTCATAGAGGTTTATAGCATGGAAACAGGCCCTTCGGCCCAACTTGTCCATGCCACCCTTTTTTTTTAAAACCCCTAAGCTAATCCCAATTGCCGCATTTGGCCCATATCCCCCTATCCCCATCGTACCCATGTAATTATCTAAATGCTTTTTAAAAGATAAAATTGTACCCGCCTCTACTCCTACTTCTGGCAGCTTGTCCCAGGCACTCACCACCCTCTGCGTGAAAGAATTGCCCCTCTGGACACTTTTGTATCTCTCCCCTTAAACCTATGCCCTCTAGTTTTAGACTCCTCTACCTTTGGGAAAAGATATTGACTATCTAGCTGATCTATGCCCCTCATTATTTTATGGACCTCTATAAGATCAGCCCTCAGCCTCCTACGCTCCAGAGAAAGAAGTCCCAGTCTATTCAGCCTCTCCTTATAACTCAAACCAAATTCATTAATTAATGAGGCTGCAAGTGCTGAATCAAACACAGGTTTCTGCCATTCCAGAACTGCCCACCACCACACTTGCCCAACAAAATGGAGAATTCTGCTCACTGTAGTTAAAAACATTGGTCTCACCATGAACCAACATATCCCCTGCGGTGACGCCTGTTCTGTGACAGTGACACCCTATCCCTTGTGTCCTTTAAGCAGCATTGTGTAAGCCTTATATATTTCATATGTGTGCCAACACCACACAGATATACCTTGCTGTTTCCCAAATCTATGATTGCTTTTGTGTTGCTTCCACTACCTGTCAAACAGTAAGTCCTGGATTAGCCAGAAACCTTTCCAGTTAAATGACAACAAGCCATTGTGTTCAGTTCAGTGCTTTAAACCTTAGACCCTGTTTCCATCTTCCTCCTTGGCACCTCGCTCAGACTGAATATGACGGTGCTTGAACATGACCTATGTGACAATCCCCATCAAGAGTTACATCTCCAAAGTAACGTCTGCATCTATTTTTACCTTAACCACAGTCACCACTGAAAAGCTATTTGCCACCTCCAGGATCAACACTTTCACAACCCTCCTCATCATCCTCCAGTGACAACTCTGCAGACCTACCTTAACCAGAGCTCTGTAATCTTTTCTTTGTTTGTATTCCCCACTCTCCTTTCACCCATGCCCAGCCCAAATCCAATGGTTCATCAATCCCTGGTGGATAGATTCTAATATCTTCATCGAGCAATTTGCTCTAATCATAGGTTACAGCTATGACCTTCACTTTTCCCCAGTGCATGTGACACCAGTAGAAGAGCCTTCAGCCACCACAAACATGCATACATAATTATTTTCCAAAACCCCTTAGCCTTGGTACATCCCTACCTACCTTCAGAAACATTTTTACAAACTACTACTTCAGAACATAGGAACTTGAGTCTGTCCCACCATTCAATGAAGTCTTGGGTAATCTGACCTAACTCCATGTAATCGCCTTTGCCCAATACCTTTGGCCAACAAATTCTATCAATTTCCGATTTAAACTTTACCATTGATCCAGCACCAATTGTCCTTTGTGAAAGAGAGTTCCAAACACCTACCGCCCTTTGTGTGTAGCAGTATTTCCTAATGTAATAACTGAAAAGTCCAGCTCTAAGCTTTAGACTACAGAATTATTTTTACCTGCATCTTTTGCCACTTCAACAAATCTTTGCCCAGTTCCAAGAATCGATCTGGTTCAGTTGGTACATTCTCAACTCTGAGTCATTTGGTGATGGATTGATGGCCCATTCCAGGATTTGTCCACTCCATCTTGCTTCAGTCTTTAAGGAGTGCTGCATTGTCAGTGACCATAACCATGGTCCTGCCCTGCTGGCTGTTGCATGGCACTATTTGAAGAGGATTATAAAGTTCTGATGAAGGCCAATATTGATGAGGACAGTACAGTGGCACAGTGGTTAGCACTGCTGCCTCACAGCTCCAGGGACCCGAGTCTGATATCAGCCTTGGGTGGAGTTTTCACTTTCTCCCAGTGTCTGTGTGGGTTTCCTCTGGGTGCACCAGTTTGCTCCCACAGTCCAGAAATGCGCAGGTTAGATGGATTGGCCAAGCTAAATTGCTGCTTAGTGTCCCAAGATGTGTAGCTTAGGTGGATTAGCCATGGTAAATCTGTGGGTTTATGGGCCTGGGGGCAGGTGCTCTGTCAGAGAATTAGTGCAGACTCAATGGGCCAAATGGCCTCCTTCTGCACTGTAGGGATTCTATGATTCCATGATTGTAGTTCAGATGCTGCTAATCAAGGACTATTATGCCAAGGAATCAAGACCTATTGGATAATACCAAGTCATCTTATAGCATTTTTTTAGCAATCTCAGGTAACATGTACGTTATGCTAGTCAAACATAGGACAGGATTTCTAGAGAATCTTGAAGAGTTTCTCAAGCCATCGTTGTTTTTGAGTGTAGGAGAGGTGAATGGGGAAACATCACTTCAGCCTCTCAAGAACAAAGCCTACCAATGTCATGGCGTCAGCGGTGTTGCACTCTTGCCTTTGAGTCAGTAGGATGTGAACATAAAAACAAAGAACTCCCATGGAGTTCTGAAGGAGCGCTGCTCTGTCTGATATATTACATGAAGATCACCTGCTCTTCAAGTGGGTGTAAAAGATCCCAAACCACTATTTTGAAGAAGAGCAGGGGAATTATCTCTATTGCCCCGGTCAATATTGTTCCTCAATCAATATCATGAAAAAAATACTTGGTCATTATCTGTTTATGGAAGCTTGGTGTGCGCAAATCGGTCGCTGCGCTTCCTTCATTATAACAGTGACTACACTTCAAAGACTACTTTATTGACTGTAAAGTGCTTTGAGACATCCTGTGGTCATGAAAGGCACTGTTAAAATGCAAGCCTTTCCTTTCAGATGAGCTGGACAATCCTTTCAGGTTACAGCTGCTTAATAAAAGGTATTTCTTAATTTTTATTCTTCATTCAAAGAACATGGACATTTCCGCAAGGCCCCAATTTATTGCCGATCCTTACTTGTCCTTGAAAAAGTGGTGGTGAGCCACTTTCTTTGACTCCTGCAGTTTGTGTGATAAAGATACACTCTGTACTGTGAGGAAGAGCATGCCAGGCTTTTGACCAAGTGACAATGAAGGAACAGGAGGATCTGTAATTTGGAGGGGAACTTGGCATTGGTTGTGGTCCCATGAGCCTGTATCTTCTGTGCTCTTCTCAAAGCCATTGGTTGGAAGGTGCTGCTGAAGAAGCTTTGGCAAATAGTATGTCGATAGTAGAGGGAATGTAAGGTGATGGATGACGTGACGTTCAAGTGAATTGTTTTGTCTTAGGTGGTGTCAAGCCACTTGAGCATTGTTGGAGCTGCACTAATCCAGGAAAGTGGAGAGTATTCCAACACATTTGCCTTATAGATATTACAAAGGCTTTGGGGAATCAGGAAGTGATTCATTCACCATAAAACACCAAGTCTCTAACCCGCTCCTGTAGGCACTTAGTTTATGTGACTGACATAATTAGGTTTTCTAGTCAATGGTAACTCCCAGGATGTTGATAACATGATGGTAATGCCATTGAATGTCAAAGGTGTGGATGGAGATTGGGCATTTATGACCCCTCGTTCTGGGCTCCCCTACCATTGGGGACATCCTTCCTAAATCTACCCTAACTGTTAGAATTTTTAAAGTTTCTACGAGATCCCCTCTCTCCCTTGTTAAGGAAAAATTGCCTGGAAATGATGTAGCGTGAATGGTGTAAGCTGGAATAATGTCCAGGCATGGTCTGCTTCAGTACCTGAGGAATTGCGGATAGAAACAGACATTGTGCATCATCAGTGAATGAACCCCCTTCTGACCTTTTCAAGAAGGGTTGAACATTGATGAAGACACTGTGAATGATTGGGCTGAGTGTACTACTTTGAGGAACACCTGCAGTGACATCCTGGGCTGTAATTACATCCATCTTCTTTATGCTAGGTTTGACTCTAACCAGCAGAAAAATTCCCCTCTGATTCCCATTGACTTCAGCTTTACAAGAGCTTCTTGATGTCATTCTTTGTCAAATGCTACCTAGATGTCAAGGGCAGTCAGTCTCATCTCATCTTTGGAATTCACCCCTTTTGCAATGTTTGGACCAAGGCTATAATGAGGTTTGGAGCCAAATACTCCTGGTGGCACCAACTAAGCATCAGTGACCATGTACTGTTCTGTGCCAATTAATAACCACTGTCAATCTCACCTTTCATCTATTTGATGATGATTGAGCGAAATTCTAAATCTTAAAACTTTGCCCAGCAGTGCCCATTTGATGAACATGGAAACATAGAAACATAGAAAATAGGAGTAGGCCATTCGGCCCTTTGAACCTGCTCCGCCATTCATTTTGATCATGGCTGATCATCAAATTAAATATCCTGATCCCCCTTCCACCCCACCCCCCATATCCCTTGATCCCTTTAGCCCCAAGAGCAATATCTAATTCATTCTTGAAATCAGACAGCGTTTTGGCCTCAAATACTTTCCGTGGTAGTGAATTCTACACATTCACCAACCTCTGGGTGAAGGAATTTCTTCTCACCTCAATTCTAAAAGGTTTACCCCTTCTCCTCAAACTATGACCCCTAGTTCTGGGCTCCCCCACCATTGGCAACATTCTTTCTGAATCTACCCCGCCTAGATTCCAAACTGGAGGAACAGCATCTCATCTTCCAGCTAGGCACTTTACAGCCTTCCGGTTTCAACATCAAATTCAACAATTCCAGATGATTTGCTCTACCCCTCCTCGACCCCTTTGTTTTCATTCTATTTTATTTAATTTTTTACTATTCTCTGCCTTTTATTTCTTTATTGTCTTTCTTCATTTTTCTTCCCCCTCCCTGACTCTTTCCCCCTACTTTATCCCCTTCCCTTATCTTTTCTCCCCCTTTTCTAAATGTTACCTCTGTCCCATCCATTCTACCACCCCCCTCCAACATCTTCATCTGTCACAGCTTACCCTCTGATTTTAGCTTCTCTGCCGTTTGGCCATTCACATCCTTTATTCTCTCTGTGGATTGCCATTTGCAGTCTTTTCCCCTTGTTTCTGTGGCTATCACTCATCTTTCATTCCCTCACCCTGCAGTATAAATATGTCCCACTTTCTATGCCTTTCAGCTTTGACAAAGGGTCATCTGGACTCGAAACGTCAGCTCTTTTCTCTCCTGCCAGACCTGCTGAGATTTTCCAGCATTTCCTCTTTTCGTTTCAGATTCCAGCATCCGCAGTAATTTGCTTTTATTATTATACTTCTACTCTTTCCAATCCTGTTAGAATTTTATAAGTTTCTATGAGGTCCCCTCTCACTCTTCTGAACTCCAGTGAATATATTCCTAACCAACTTAGTCTCTCCTCATATGACAGACCTGCCATCCCAGGAATCAGCCTGATAAACCTTCGCTGTGCTCCCTCTATAGCAAGGACATCCTTCCTCAGATAAGGACACCAAAACTGCACACATTACTCCAGGTGTGGCCTCATCAACATCCAATATAATTGCAGCAAAACATCCCTATCCCTATACGCAAATCCTCTCACTATGATAACACTGCTCAATTGCTCCAACCATATGGTTTCTTGTGTGCTGTTTGTGTTTACATTCTGAGGATGAGTAGTGTTTCATCACCATGATGTCTGTGCTGTTGTATTACTCGGTGATATATACTGGCTGATAGGTACTGTTCATTTCAACTTTATGATTTATAAACTCTGATAGAGTGCATATTTTTCAGGTGCTAACTGGCCTTTAAGCCCCCAATGATGGACAGGAAACATGCACATCCCAATTTCTACCCGAATGAGTTTAGCAATGCAGCCTGTAGATTTCACATATTTGATTTGATTTGATTTGATTTATTATTGTCACATGTATCAGCATGCAGTGAAAAGTATTGTTTCTTGCGCGCTATACAGACAAAGCACAGCGTTCATAGAGAAGGAAACAGGAGAGTGCAGAATGCAGTGTTACAGTCATAGCTAGGGTGTAGAGAAAGATCAACTTAATGCGAGGTAAGTCCATTCAAAAGTCTGACGGCAGCAGGGAAGAAGCTGTTCTCGAGTCGGTTGGTACGTGACCTCAGATTTTTGTATCTTTTTCCCGAAGGAAGAAGATGGAAGAGAGAATGTCTGGGCTGCATGGGGTCCTTAATTAGACTAGCATGGACTAGCACTAGATTGTATGATCCCTTCCTTGAGAAGCCGCTGAACTTCAGATCGAATGAAGATCCGATCCTCAGCGCTGTTATGCCTACTCTTAGTCGCGATGGGCTTGCAGCCTGGCACAAGATTCTGGAACAGGGAGGGTGTGGTAATCTTCAGCGTCGAGAGGCTACAGGCAATTTGGAAGCTGCTGTTCTCCCACTGAAAGCGGAGGGAGTGGCCCACCGTACTGTAGGGTTACACTCTTCAAGTGGACCATGAAATTTAGTCCGAGGAGTATTGGCGCGCAAAGGTGCGGTAACACCAGGAGCTTGAAGCGCTCGTAAACCGTGCCCTGCACCGTTAAATTTACCACGCAACTCCCTAGCACGGTGACAGACCGGGACCTTGATGCCATCAAAATCGTCTGTTTGACAGGTTGGATCTGGAGGCCACACCGCTTCACAGCGTCTGGGTGAATAAAACTCTCAGTGCTCCCGCTGTCAAACAGACAATAAATCAAGTGTTTGTTTACCTGAATGTCCATCATAGACTTGTCGAGTCTGTGAGGCTTGGCCTGGTCCAGGATGATCGATGCCACCGTTGGTTCGTGAGCGCCACTGCAGGCAGCTGAGATAGATGAAGATGACCCCTGCTGGTCGTTCGCGGTCGGTGCCGACCAACATGTCTGCTCCCATAGGTCGCACGTGGGTGATGGCGCCAAAATCAGCGACCCCTGGTGGTCGCGCATCTCTTGCGACTCCGTTGACTGTAATGGCGGCGTCCTGGCCTCGCACGTGGACGAAACCCTCGACGATGCCGATGGCGAAGAACCGGGCTCCGGGGAGTCGCAGGCCGCACTGCTGTTCCTGGAAGTAAGTTTGGATCGGCATACCTTCGAATAGTGCCCCTTCTTATCGCAGGCGGAGCACAACACAGCTTTAGCGGGACATCGCTGCTGAGTGTGCTTCACTCCCCCACAGAAGTAACACCGCGGGCTGCCCGGAGCTGCTGCCGTCGTCAGGCCTGAGTGTGGGCACGCCATCATGCAGCTTTTCGAACCCGAGGGACGAGGAGGGATCAGCGACTGCTCCTGCCACGTTGTCTCCACGTGGTCTTCGGGATACAATACTAGGCTTTTGGAGGCCGTCTCCAACGTATCCGCTAGTTCTATCGACTTAGTGAGGTCAAGATTACCTTGCTCCAACAGTCAAGTCGGATATAAGATGATCCGATTCCCGCCACAAACGCATCTCGAGCGAGGTCGTTCATATTCTGATCTGCCGACACTGCTTTGCAGTTACAGCCCCTGGCTAGCTGTAGGAGCTCGTTCGCGTATTCTTCCGTCGTTTCGCCGGGCTGCCGTCGTCGAGTGGCTAAGAGGTATCGAGCATGCATCTCGTTTGGCGGTTTAATGTAACGCTTCTTAAGAAGCTCGAGGGCCCTTGTGTAGTCGGTGGCCGCACGGATCGCGAGATATACGGTGTCGCTTACCCTCGCGTGGAGGACCCGGAGTCTGTCGTCGTCTGTGGTGACCGCTGCGGAGGCTGCAAGGTAGTCCTCAAAACATTTCAACCAGTGGTCGAAGGTGTTAGAGGCGCCCGCTGCACGTGGATCCAGTGTAAGACATTCGGGTTTTAACATTTGCTCCATACGCTCTGTATCGTTTTCTTTTTTTTAACGACGAGAGTTTAATTAATAGTAAATAAAATTGATGCGCGTTATCACACACGAGGCTTGAGATGCTCAAGGAAATAAAGGCTTTTATTTACTATTACAACGAAGCTACCATGTATAGTACACGATCCCAGACTGAGGGGTCCCAGACAGAGCAGTGACCTTTATACCTCTCCCAGGAGGCGGAGCCCGACTGGGATGTACCATAATAACTATAATACAGGTGTAACAGCCCAACCCTAACCCCAACAGCAACAAGTAGAACAACCCATCCCTAACCCCAACAGCAACATATATACATACTCGTAGTACTGGCCAGACCCTGGCTCAGTACTACCTAGTGGGAACCAACGATGGTTCACCACAGTATCTCTTACAATTAGCCTTTGTGTTTTTTTAAAAGGCTATTCCTTTGTTTTATAAAGATTTTGCAGGTATATGATCTGCAAAGAATTGGGTAGATTATTCCGTTTACTTTGTATCGTAAAATAATTCAAGTTTTTTGGTAAGGAAGAGCCCAGAAATTGCCTGGGAGCAATCACACCAGGGTTACATATCTCTGGGCTATGTAATCCCCCCATTATAAGGGAGTCGAAACACACATACTCCTCTCATAGGCTGCAGATTAGCCAGGGGTGAGTTCTTAGACTGAGGGAGTTTCTTGTGGAGCAGCAATGACCTTATTTGTGGATATAGGCTGAAGCATCACTCCAATCAAGACTCGTTACACAGGCTGGAGCCTGACACATCTGGATCCTGACCACATTGTCAACCCTTCCACTACACTCCTGATGTGGCAATGCATCAATAAGCAACTGAAATTTGGCCTCAATATGTTTAAAATTTTGCTACACGTGAAAAGGAAATTTTCCTCTATGTTATGTATATTCATAGTAACCAATCAGTTTAATGTAGAACTGACAGTGACAGACAGTGTACGGTTATGGATGATGTCTTGAAGTCTCTGGTAATTTGTGCCAGTGTAGTATGTTTGCCAGGGTCAGTGTTATGTTAGCTTCTTGTTGCCAAACTCTTGTTGAATTAGGTTGGTCACTCTCTGTAATTTTTACACAGTATTTGTATTCATGTGGTAAGGATGGCTGATGGGGCTGTGTGCTGCTGAGAAGTAGGCCAAGAATGGAAACCAGATCGTGAAGAATTTCTCCCGACTCAATCTCAGAGAAGACACAATTTTGTTGGATTGAACGACTAGCACCAGCTCCTCAAGCTTCAATGATTGGGTGAGAGGATCTATCTGTCCACCAGCGCACTGTAGTATCAGAATGTCTTGTGGTATGAAGCGGTAGTGCGAGAGAAGCCCAGGACTATTGATGAATGTTTTAAAACAATTTAATTCTGCAGTGAAAATCAGGCCATGGTTAGCCATTTTTTGTTTTACACCTCTATTTATTTACTTAAGTTCTTGATAGGTTGGATTTGCAAGCTTTGTATTCCTGGATGAACAGTTTTGATGTCCACCTTAATTTTCAGATTAGTCTACAGTGTCTATCTGCGAGAACACAAGGATCATTCTAACCCTCAGGCAAATGAAGGCCAGGGATCAGGAGGAGTGCTCCAATTCTTTCAGCTCCACACCTAACTAAGCATATTTCAAAAAATTACCTATCTGGTAGCAAGCTATATCCAAAACAATTGTTGAGACTTGTTTCCATAGAATCATAGAACCCTACAGTGCAGAAGAAGACCAAGCGGCCCATCGAGCATGCACTGACAACAACCCCACCCAGGCATTATCCCTGTAATCCCATGTATTCATCAAGCTAGTCCCCCGGACACTAAGGGACAATTTAGCATGGCCAATCAACCTAACCTGAACATCTTTGCACTTTGGGAGGAAACCAGAGCACCCGGAGGGAACCCACGCAAACACAGGGAGAATGTACAAACTCCACACAGACAGTCACCCAAGCAGAGAATCGAACCCAGGTCCCTGGAGCTGTGAGGCAGCAGTGCTAACCACTGCGCCAACGTGCTGCCCATGTATTGAATCATGGAGAAAAAAAGATGTTTAATAAGAGGTTGGGTGGCACAGTGGTTCGCATTGCTGCCTCACAGTGCCAGGGACCCAGGTTCAATTCCGGTCTCAGGTGACTGCGTGGAGTTTGCACATTCTCCTTGTGTCCGTGGATTTCCTTTGGTGCTCCGGTTTCCTCCCACACTCCAAAGATGTGCAGGTTAGGTTGACTGGTAATGCTAAATTGTCAGTAAGTGTCAGGGAGATTCACAGGGTAAATGCATGGGTTATGCGGATAGGGCCTGGCTGGGATTGTTGTCATTGCAGACTCGATGGGCTGATTGGCTTCCTTCTGCACTGTAGGGATTCTATGGGGCAGCACCTTTGAAATACACGATGGCTACCATGTCAAAGGATAAGGGCAGCAGACACATGAGAGCATCACCACATGCAAGTTCTCCTCCAAGTCACTCACCATTTTGACTTCTGGAAATATATCACTGTTCCTTTACTGTCACTAGGTCAAAATCATGGAATGCCCTCCCTAACAACACTGTTGCTGTACCTACACCTCAGGATCTGCAGCGGTTCAAGAAGGCAGCTTACTACAACCTTCTCAAGGAAAAGTTTTAAGTTCAAGTTTATTTATTAGTGTCACAAGTAGGTCTACATTAACACTGCAATGAAGTTGCTGTAAAAATCCCCTAGTCGCCACACTCTGGCTCCTGTTTGGGGACACTGAGGGAGAATTTGTCAATAAATACTGGCCTCGCCAGTGATGCCCACATCCTGTAAATGAATTTTTAAAATGTTTTTAAAATTGACAGGAGAAAATCAGACTGCCCATCGGGGTATTTCCGTGTCTTGCGGGTGAGAAGGAGGTGAAAGGAAATCAGCAGAGAGCCAGACCTATCCTGTCAGGTCTGGAGAAGAACTTCTGCTCTTCCTGGTCCAATAAAGTCTGGGCATTTGTTTCATACTTGTTGGGATTTTTTGAATGAGGTGGCTGCAGTGGGCTTATCAATCAGCGACTTTAAATGAGGCTCTCACTCATGTCAATTCAGTGGCTCAGCTACCTAAAAAAAAGCCCAGTTCAGGCAAAGACGCGTGGGCATGGAAACAGAATGAGATGGAAAGTTTTGGAGGTCATTGCAACTGCGGGATTATTCCATTCACACTGGCAGAGCAAGCTAAAATATCCACCTATTTCCAAGTGACTCCTACCACCTCCCTGTTCCCCCATCTGCCCCTCAAAACCCTCCTGCCAAGATGCTAGCATTCACATTTAAATAAGGGAACCTGCTCCTCACCTTCCATATTTCAACAGGATTAGGCAGCAGTAAGGTTCCCAGTGGACATATACAGACACTTGCAACAGGATGCCAGCTCTGATGATTTTTGTGTCCCAGTCTATATTGAGACATATATTGCGAAGTTTGTCATTATTGTTTCCATGTTGACAGCTTTGAACAAGCAGCCAACGCTGACTTTAAATGCATACAAACTTTACAATTGGCTGTGCTATTGAATATGACAGGCAGTTATTTTTCAATGGACTGTCAGTCACGGAAACCTAATGGACCTTGGTAACTGTTTGAGGGGTTTAAACAGGGAGAACAGAGAGATTCAATTGTGTGATTGAGCCAGGTGGACTGAAACATTCACACATACGGCATAGACTCCAGAGCTCCCTGTGGTTGGTAAAGAACTCAAGAAAGAAAATAACTATGTACAGAGACAAAATCGTAATTTTTATCATTTGAGGAAGTAGAAAAAAGAATATCTAGTAATTGTTGTATTTTCACCTGTTCATATTTTAATAAATTTGTAGAATTGTTTAAAATTAGAACAATACCAGTGATTGAGAACTAGAGTGTTCCTAAATGGAGGCATGGGATTGAGGAGGGAACTTTTTCCATGGGTTTTTCCTTACTGTGAAGATGCTGACGTTGGACTGGGGTAAGCACAGTAAGAAGTCTCATAGCACCAGGTTAAACCTGGTTGTGAACACGACTCCCACTCACCTGATGAAGGGGCAGTGCTCTGAAAGCTTGTGCTTGTGCTACCAAATAAACCTGTTGGACTTTAACCTGGTGTTGTGAGACTTCTTACTGTGCTTTCTCCTTACTGCCCATGGTTACTTTGATGGAAATCTCAGAGGAATGGTTTAAATGCCATTTACTTACTTCTCTGGGGTTTCTGCTGATTGTCTACAGGAAAATCCTTGTGCAAATTCTTGAGAATCAATATTTTTTATTTTAAAATTTGCTACCATGGTCTTACTGCCTCTAGCCAGAATCCCCTGTGTGCTACCTTCATCTGTCCTCCACTTTGCCTCACTCCAGAGTGCCCCCACTCAACTGCATTTCATCCCATTCTACCTCAGTTGCCTTACCCAGGGTTCCTTGTTTCCAGTGTTGCTTTGGCACAAATGATGGAAAATATATCATTACAATATTTGACAGACATATTGAACAACCAATGTTACATTCAGCAGGAAATGCCCAATGTGGCAGGAGGTGGCAGCAGGGTGACTAACTCCGGTGAAACATTTAATGGACACTTTAGCATTGGCACAGACCTGCAGGTGCAGCCAGAGCTGTGAGAGTCGGGTGGGGGAATGGCGAGGGGTTCTGCCAGAGCTGACAGTGTAGGGTGGAGGAATGGCGAGGGGTTCTGCCAGAGCTATGAAGGTGGCAGGCGGTCGGGTGTTTGCTGCCAGAGCTGTGAATGTGGGTTAGAAAAATGCGGGGTGCTGCCAGACCTGAGGATGGGGTGGGTGTATGGGGGGGTGTTGTCAGAGCTGAGCTTAGGGTGGGCCTATGGGTGCTGTTGTCAGAGCTGAGAGGGTGGTGGGACTGGGAGCGAGGGTTCCTTGCAGAGCACTTCAGGCTCTGCCAGAGAGAAGGTTGAAGAGGAGAACACATTGCACCTGTGCAGGTGTGTTCTATAAAGGCACATACTGCGCACGCACAAAACCTGATCATTGCAAATTGTGGTGAACCATCGTTGGTTACCACTGTGGGGTTATTCTAATGTTGCTGTTGGGTTAGGGTGTTGACACTGTGGGGTTGTTATAATGTTGTTGTTGGGCTAGGGTGTTTACACTGTGGGATTAATATACCTGTGGTGGATGCTGTTATGGCACATCCCAGTCGGGCCCCGCCTCCTGGGAGAGGTATAAGACCCTCTGCTCAGGCGGGACCCCTCCAGTCTGGAATGGTGTACTCGTGTTTAAATAGTTCCATTGTTTGTCAATAAAAGCCTTCAATTGCTGAAGCCTTGTACCTCGTGCTTGATTGTCGCGCATCAATTTTATTGACAAACACGAAACTCTCGACAGAACTGAGAGTATGGAGCAAATGCTGAAACCAGAGCGTCTGACGCTGGACCCACGTGCGGTCGGCACCTCTAACACCTTCGACCACTGGCTGAAGTGTTTTGAGGACTACCTGGCAGCCTCTGCAGCAGTTACTACGGATAACGACAGACTCCAGGTCCTCCATGCGAGGGTAAGCGACACTGTCTACCTCGCGATTCGTGCGGCCACCACTTACCCGAGGGCCCTCGAGCTCTTGAAAAAGCGATACACGAGACCACCCAACGAGATCCACGCTCGTTACCTCCTCGCTACACGACGTCGGCAGTCGGGCGAAACCATGGGGGACTACGCCAATGAGCTCTTGCAGCTTGCCAGGGGCTGCGACTGCAAAGCTGTGTCGGCTGAGCAGTACATGTACGACCTCGCCCGAGATGCGTTTGTGGCAGGGGTAGGGTCTTCGTACATCCGGCTCAAGCTGTTGGAGAAAGGGAATCTCAACCTGACCCAAGCGATGGAGATGGCTGAGATGCTGGAGGCGGCGTCGAAAAGCTTGGCCCTGTACCCAGAGGACCACGTGGAGACAACGTGGCAGGAGGAGTCACAAATCCCTCCTCGCCCCATGGGCTCGCGCTCCCATATCGACCCGACGACGGCAGCAGCTCCAGGCGGCCCGCGGTGCTATTTTTGCGGAGGAGCCAAGCATCCACGGCAACAGTGTCCAGCTAAAACAGTGATCTGCAACCAGTGCGGTAAAAAGGGGCACTACGCGAAAGTCTGCAAATCGAAGCCCAAGAACGGCAGTGCAGCCTGCGACCCTCCAGAACGGAGATCATCTCCATCGGCGTCGCAGTACCCACGAGGTCCGACCACGTGCGAGCCCAGGACGCGCCATTGTGGCTGGCGGAGGAGGAGGATGACCACCAGGAGTCGCTACGCTCGGCGCCCTCACCCATGTGCGATTCATGGGGACGGCCATCTTGGTCGACGACGACCAGGAGCGACCAGCAGGGGTCCTCAGTATCAACCTCGGCTGCCTGCAGTGACGTCCAAGGGCCAACGGTGGCGTCGATCACCCTGGACCAGGCTAAGCATCACAGGCTTGACTGTTCAATGATGAACATTAAGGTAAATGGTCGTACTGTGTATTGTCTGTTTGACAGCGGGAGCACTGAGAGTTTTATTCACCCTGACACTGCAAAGAGGTGTGGACTCCGGGTTCTACCTGCCAAACAGACAATTTCTATGGCATCACGGTCCCGGTCTGTACCGATCCAAGGACGTTGTGTGGTAACTCTGGAGGTGCAGGGCACAATCTACGAGCGATACAGGCTCCTTGTGTTGCCGCATCTTTGCGCGCCAATTCTCCTCGGACTAAACTTTATGGTCCACATGAAGAGTGTGATCCTACAGTACGGTGGGCCACTCCCTTCGCTGGCAGTAGGGAATCAGCCGCAGCCTCCAAATCGCCCAAAGCGCCCCGCATGCAATCTTTCCACACAAAAGATCACCACACCCTCTTTATTTAAGAATCTGGTACCAGGCTGCAAGCCCATCGCTACTAAAAGTAGGCGTTACAGCGCTGAAGACCGGATCTTCATCAGATCTGAGGTTCAGCGGCTCCTCAAAGAAGGGATCATACAGTCCAGCGTTAGTCCGTGGAGAGCGCAGGTCATGGTGGTTAAGAGCGGGAACAAACCTCGGATGGTCATCGACTACAGTCAGACCATTAATCGTTATACGCAGCTGGATGCGTATCCTCTCCCGCGCATATCTGATATGGTCAATCAGATTGCGCAGTACCGGGTGTTCTCCACCATAGACCTTAAGTCCGCCTACCACCAACTCCCCATCCGCCCAGAGGACCGACAATACACGGCTTTTGAGGCGGATGGTCGTCTGTATCAGTTCCTTAGGGTTCCATTTGGTGTCACCAATGGGGTCTCGGTCTTCCAGCGTGCTATGGACCGAATGGTGGACCAGAACGGGCTGCGGGCTACCTTCCCGTACCTGGATAATGTCACCATCTGCGGCCATGACCAGCAGGACCATGACACAAACCTCCAGAACTTTTTGCGCACTGCGTCTCGCCTGAACCTGACCTACAACAGGGAGAAGTGTGTATTCCGTACGCGCAGGTTAGCTATCCTGGGATACGTGGTGGAAAACGGGGTCATTGGCCCTGATCCAGACCGTATGCGCCCCCTTACTGAACTTCCCTTGCCCGCTAGTGCAAAAGCACTGAGGAGATGCCTCGGCTTCTTTTCGTATTATGCGCAGTGGGCCCCAACTACGCGGACAAAGCCCGTCCACTCATCAAGTCCACGACTTTCCCACTCACGCCAGAGGCCCAATTGGCCTTCAAGGCTTTGAAAAGCGACATTGCGAAAGCCACGATGCACGCGGTGGATGAATCCATCCCTTTTCAGGTGGAAAGTGATGCATTGGATTTCGCCCTGGCCGCCACACTAAACCAGGCAGGCAGGCCCGTCGCGTTTTTTTCCCGCACCCTTCAAGGTCCCGAAATTCGGCATTCAGCGGTGGAGAAGGAGGCCCAGGCTATTGTGGAGGCCATCAGACACTGGCGCTATTACCTGGCGGGGAAGCGGTTCACCCTGATCACGGATCAGCGATCCGTGGCGTTTATGTTCAGTAATACGCAGAGGGGCAAGATCAAGAATGACAAGATCTTGCGGTGGAGAATTGAGCTCTCCACCTATAATTACGATATTATGTATCGTCCAGGGAAACTCAATGAGCCCTCGGATGCCCTCTCGCGCGGAACATGTGCTACCATGCAGGAGGACCGCTTGAACGCCCTCCATAATGACCTGTGCCATCCTGGGGTCACTCGGCTCTACCACTTCATCAAAGCCCGCAACCTGCCCTACTCGGTGGAGGATGTCAGGTCAGTAACAAGAAGCTGTCGGATTTGCGCGGAATGCAAACCGCACTTTTACCGACCTGACCGGGCACAATTGGTCAAGGCCACTCGCCCCTTCGAGAGGCTGAGTGTGGATTTTAAGGGCCCCCTTCCCTCTACGGACCGGAACGTGTACTTTCTCAACATCATAGATGAGTACTCCCGGTTCCCGTTTGTTGTCCCCTGTGCGGACACGTCGACTGCCACGGTGATCAAGGCATTCCGTGATCTTTTTACCCTGTTCGGGTACCCCTGCTATATACATAGCGACAGGGGCTCGTCGTTCATGAGTAACGACTTGAGGCAATTCCTGCTCTCATACGGGATTGCCTCTAGTAGAACCACGAGTTACAACCCTAGGGGCAACGGACAGGTGGAGAGAGAGAATGCTACAGTCTGGAAGGCTGTCCTATTGGCGCTGAAGTCCAAAGGCCTTCCAGTCTCCCGTTGGCAGGAGGTCCTTCCAAATGCGCTTCACTCCATTCGCTCCCTCCTGTGTACGGCAACCAATGCTACTCCCCACGAGAGGATGTTCTCATTCCCTCGGAAGTCGTCCTCGGGGATATCTTTACCAGCCTGGTTGACGTACCCAGGACCCGTCCTTCTGCGGCGACATGTGAGGGCCCGCAAGTCCGACCCCTTGGTCGAACCGGTCCAACTCCTCCACGCCAACCCTCAGTATGCCTATGTGGCATATCCTGACGGGCGAGAGGACACAGTCTCGATTCGAGACCTGGCGCCCGCAGGGGACGTAGCAACTCCTGTCGCTCCCGTACCCCCTGTCACGAATCCCCTATCACTTATTTCTTCCCCGGACGTGGCGCGGTCAGCACCGGGACCAGTGCATAACAGTTATACTCCCATGTACAGCTTGCCTGAGACTCGGAGATCGGCGCCACCACAGACGGTACCGGGATCCCCTGCACCACCGCTTCACCAGGGTCAACCGGCCCGTGAGTCCTCGAGGGGACAGCCGGACGCTGTTTTGGAGAGAACGCCACCGCAAGCACCTGCTCCGGTGTCACAACCGGTGTTGAGGAGGTCACAGCGTCGGTGCGGTCCTCCAGACCGTCTGGACTTGTAGATTTTTGTATATATGTAGTCTGTTTTCGCACCCCGCCGGCCTTTGTTTTCAAAGGAGGGGTGAATGTGGTGAACCATCGTTGGTTACCACTGTGGGGTTATTCTAATGTTGCTGTTGGGTTAGGGGGTTGACACTGTGGGGTTGTTATAATGTTGTTGTTGGGCTAGGGTGTTTACACTGTGGGATTAATATACCTGTGGTGGATGCTGTTATGGCACATCCCGGTCGGGCCCCGCCTCCTGGGAGAGGTATAAGACCCTCTGCTCAGGCGGGACCCCTCCAGTCTGGAATGGTGTACTCGTGTTTAGATAGTTCCATTGTTTGTCAATAAAAGCCTTCAATTGCTGAAGCCTTGTACCTCGTGCTTGATTGTCGCGCATCACAAATACTGGAAAATGGGCGTCCCAGCCCAACTTGCCTGGGACATGAAACAATCAGCTCAATTGCAGAGAAATGGTCGGTCACTCTGGATGGCGAGCTGGTGACAGGCACCACAAAACTGAAGGGTCAAGCTCCATCTGACCGCCCCTCCTGGTGAGGCTGTGGGAGTAGCTGGTGCAACCTCAGAACAAGGTTCCACTGGATGAAATTCAGATGAAATAAAATTAGACATTTTCGCTGGAGAATGGAATAGTTGTGAATATTTACAAAGCTGGATAATGGATAAGGTTCCAAGAAATATAACAAAGGAGGTTCAGTTTGCCACCTTCTCTGCTGCTTCAGACGAAACAACCTCCTGTTTAAAAGAAGTCACTGAGTAATAAACAAGATGAAACCTTTATGCGTATACTTTATGGATTCTCACGTATTTACTGAACTGCAGGCCAGGTCAGACTCACATTAAACAGTTAAATGAATCTGTGCAATTCAGCAGAGACTGAATTAGAAAAACTTTGCTAAAGCTTGCACGTAGGTACTTGACTGGGAAGAATGCCACTGGCACAACGCAGATCCGATTACACCATTTTACTTTCCTCATCCAAATACAACACAGAACAGTTTATGCAAACAGCAGAGCTATGACAAGGGAGTTCAAAACAAATAGAGAAATAAATTGGATACATGTTCGTGGTGATTGATATGAGAAACATAAGTTCAGTTCTAAAGGCCAGAGGTAAGCATTCAAAACTAACAATAGTCTAGAAATAGCTGTTAGCAGTATTAGGAGACAAAAGCAGAACCCTTTTGTATGACATTCCTCCATGGATTATTTAAATTAAGGCGCTAACACATTTATTTCACATCAGTTCACATCCTATTAAAATATGGGACAGGAGAACACCATCCCAGTGCATTAAAGCATTATCTGTTGCTCTTGCCAACAGTAATTTATAAATTAATGTACCAAAAAGCTAGATCTTTTCATATAAAATCTAATGGTATCAGAACATGACCAATTGGGATTGATGACCATTCAGGGATGATGATAATAATCAGGCTAAAAGGTAGTTTTTCCATTCAAATTGGTGCAATGACAGCCAATACTTTGTGTAATATGTTAACAGGGCAGATTAATTAGCTTTTTTAGAGACTGCACACTGACCTATTTAATCTTTCCAGGTCTGCATGTTATAGTAGCACAGTGGTTAGCACTGCTGCCTCACAGCGCCAGGGATCTAGGTTCGACTCCTGGCTTGGGTCACTGTCTGTGCAGAGTCTGCACGTTCTCTCTGTGTCTACGTGGGTTTCCTCCGGGTGCTCCGGTTTCCTCCCGCGGTTTGAAAGGCGTGCTGGTTAAGTGTGTTGGCCATGCTAAATTCTCCCTCAGTGTACCTGACCAGGCACAAGACTGTGGCGACTCAGGGATTTTCACAGTAACCTCATTGCAGTGTTAATGCAAACCTACTTGTGACACTAATAAATAAACTAGAGTAGTCTCTGATAGTTCTGGCAAGTTGCTGCAAAAGCTGATGATCAATATGTTAGGTGAGGGAGTCAAATCTATTTTGTGTGTGTAACTAATGCTTTATAACAAGTAAAACAATGGTCAGTGGTCTGAGGTGTAATCCCTCACCTCAGCGTACTCAGTGCAGAAATTCATACAGCAGAAATGTGGATTAGCAACTTGGGAACCCACCTTAGTGCTTACAAATATTAATACATGGAAATGCATGTATCCAGATTCTCCAACACATTACCAATGTGTAAGCTCTGCACTGGGAGTAATGGAGCTGAGAATTTACCCTCCAAAGGGCAATCCCCCATTTAGAAAACAGTACGAAAGAAACAAGAAACCTGGTGCAAAAGCCACAAAATTGAGCTGGATTTTGTTTAAACACTTTTGCATGAAAGCCTTAACAAGGCTCGGGCATGACATGGATGTCTAGCCGGAATTCTCCCCAAAAAATTCATAGTGTTGAATTCACGATAAAACTGGAGAAATTCCCGTAGGTTTTTCCAGTGGGAGTTCAGACTAGAATCTCCCACACTCTGTGCAGAGGCCACCAGCGTGAATATCATTTGATTTAGGGGGTGGGGTCTATTCCCACCTGGGAAGCTGAAAGCAGCGGGCATCTGCGCATGCCCGTGCCAATACTGTCAGATGAAATGCATCTCAAATGCTCTGAGGCAAATGCTGGGAGTTGCTCAAATCTGAGACTAAAGTCATAGTTTAACTGGGCATCAATGATCCCTGTGCTCTCATCTGCTTCAAAGACATGGGCAATCGGCAGCAGTCACCTCAAAGCACAGGAGAAGTGCCACCAGCACCACATTTGCAAGCTCTTCTGGTGGCAGAAAGGTGGTTGAACAGTAACCGCCCATTCCAAAGCCAACTTGCCCAACATTGAGGCACTGATCACTCAGAACCAACTCCACTGGACAGGACGTGTTGCTCATATATCTGAAGCAGCTGCTCTACTCAGTACCTGGTCGCAGCAGGACACTCCCAGCAGGAGTGCCGAAGGGCCTGTTCCTGCGCTGTAATTTTCTTTGTTCTTTGACAACGGAGATGCTCTCGGGGTGTCCTCAAAGCATCCCTGAAGAAGTCAAACATCCCCGTCCACTCATGGGAGTCCCTGACTTGTGAGCGACCAAAAGGCCCATTCAAGAAGGCGCTGAACACATGGAGAGACTTTGTTGTGGATGTGCTAAGGCAGAGCCAAGGAGTCAGAGGGAGCACACTAACTTCCAAATAATCCATCTACCCAACTCTTTAAGAACCATCTGCCCCGCATGAGTCTGCAGATCATGCTTTGGACTTATAGGTCATCTCAGAACACACTAAACTGGAGTGGAAGCAAGTCACCCACAATCCCCAGGGTCTTCCTAAGAAGAAGAAGATCTCAAATGCTAACAATTGCAATTGAAGAAAGCTGTGCAAGGGAATCAGAATGAAGTAATATTTTCATAGCTGCCACAAATGATCTGAAAAGTGGTTTCAACGTGTAAATCTATTTGCTCTCTGTGAAAAGTTTGCTCATTCATGTAACCAAAGTAATGAGGGGGAAAGAACTTTGGCCAGGTTTTTCCTCAGCTGTACTCACCAGCCTGAGTTTCTCTGTGAATAGAAGTGAATACAGCAAATCAGGAATTGAAGAGCCCAGAGTGGAAAGAAATGGTCTTTGTTTCTATATGATTATTGCCTGAAATGTTGTTTGAATGGTTATAAAGAACAAAGAACAGTACAGCACAGGAAACAGGCCCTTCACCCCTCCAAGCCTGTGCCACTCCTTGGTCCAACTAGACCATTCGTTTGTATCCCTCCATTCCCAGACTGCTCATGTGACTATCCAGGTCAGTCTTAAACAATGCCAGCATGTCTGCCTCCACCACCCTACTTGGCAGCGCATTCCAGGCCCCCACCACTCTCTGTAAAAAATGTCTCTCTGATATCTGAGTTATACCTCGCCCCTCTCACCTTGAGCCCATGACCCCTTGTGATCGTCACCTCCGACCTGGGAAAAAGCTTCCCACTATACCCTATCTATACCCTTCATAATTTTGTACAGCTCTATTAGGTCTCCCCTCATTCTCCGTCTTTCCAGGGAGAATAAGCCCAGTTTACCCAATCTCTCCTCATAGCTAAGACCCTCCACACCATGCAACATCCTGGTAAACCTTCTCTGCACTCTCTAAAGCCTCCACGTCCTTCTGGTAGTGCGACGACCAGAACTGGAGGCAGTACTCCAAATGTGGCCTAACCAGCATTCTATACAGCCGCAACATCAGACTCCAGCTTTTATACTCTATACCCCGTCCTATAAAGGCAAGCATACCATATGCCTTCTTCACCACCTTCTCCACCTGTGCTGCCACCTTCAAGGATTTGTGGACTTGCACACCTAGGTCCCTCTGTGTTTCTATACTCCTGATGACTCTGGCATTTATTGTATAACTCCCTCCTACATTATTTCTTCCAAAATGCATCACTTCGCATTTATCTGGATTAAATTCCACCTGCCATTTCTCTGCCCAATTTTCCAGCCTATCTATATCCTGCTGTATTGTCCGACAATGTTCATTGATATCCGCAAGTCCAGCCATCTTCGTGTCATCCGCAAACTTGCTGATAACACCAGTTACACCTTCTTCCAAATCATTTATATATATCACAAATAGCAGAGGTCCCAGTATAGGTTATGTTTGTTTCTATTGTTTCTTCCTCCTCTCCCAGAGACAGTGAAACACGCTGAAAGTCCCACTCACTCGAGCAAGCCTCTTGTGCATTCAGGGTTTGTTATTAGCAGTCGGAAGTCTAATTACAGCTTTAGCAGCAGAGTCATGGGCCAAGATTCTTCCGGCCTACTACTCTGCTCAAGCTGGGAGACATCAGCGGGAGGGCCTCTAGTGAGGTTTGCGACCAGCGTTACGCCAGTTATGATTAGTAGGCCTGGGACAGTATTCTTCAGGCCTGCTAGCGTCTTCCACCCCGCCGGGAGTGTTTCCCTCCAGTAGTGTTTACGACCGCTTCCCACTAATGGGAAGAGACGTCCTGACCTACTGGTGGGAAATGAGGCCTTTGAGGCCCTCCCCGGGAGGTGCCCCTTGAGCAGTGCCAGCCTGGCACCCTGGCACTGCCCAAAGAGCACACTGGCCCTGCCCATCAGACACTCTGGCACTGCCCACTGGGCACTGGGCAGTGCCAATGGGGTGGGGCCAGAGGGGTGGGGCATACTGGGGGGCAGAGCCTTTTGGAGCATGATCTGTGAGGGGGGGGGGGCTACCCACTGCCACTCTGTCCTTGGAGCATTGGAAGAGGGAGGAAGGAGCACGATTGGGCCTAGCTATGGAGTGGTGGTTCGGCCACGTTATCGGGATGGGGGTGGTCGGGAATGACCATTGGGGGGGGGGGGGGGGGGGGGGGGGGGTCAGGGGTGGCCGGGGTCGGGTGGGGCTGGCCAATAGTAGGGGATATTGAGGCTGGCCTGGGGAGGTCTTGTTTGGAGCTCCGAAAGCTTGTGTGGCTTTTGCGACCAAATAAACCTGTTGGACTTTAACCTGGTGTTGTTAAACTTCTTACTGAGGTCCTGTAGGCCAGCAATCGGGGTTGGAAGGCTGGCAATCATGTGGGGTGGCGGCGCAGGCCAGCGAGCAGGGGCTAGCAATCAGGAGGCCAGCAATTGGGGTGGCCACTGTGCCTGCGCTATCTCCACACTGGCAGATTGACATGCATGCGCAGTGGCCCACTCAATGCTATGCTGCCGGCCTCTCGGGCTTACCAGAGTGAATCGCGCTGAGGTACTCTGCAATGCTCAGAGTGTCGGAGAATCGTTCTGGTAAGTATGGCCAAAAAATGGGTGGGAAATACTCCCGTATTCCTGCTTGATTTTTGGGTGCTTGGTTTTTTTGGGGAGAATCCCGGCCAAGATCTCATTACCAGTATCAATATTTGGTAACTGAATGCTTCTGACACAGAATAAGGATGATCTCCAATCCTTAGCTGAGGTTAACAAGGCTGTCCATTCAGGTTTATATAGAGAAACTTGCACACTCGGAGCATTCAAAACTAAGATGGGTGGATTCTAGAGTTTCAGGTCATGACCTTTCATCTGTTTTTCCTTCCACAGCTGCAGCCAGACCTGCTGAGTATTTGCAGAAATTTCTGTTTATATTTCAGATTCCCTGCATCTGCCATAATTTACTTTTAGATACATTATAATTAAGTGAAGGTAAATGAATATGGAGCAATTGAGGGACATAGTACAGATAAGGTGCAAATTAGCCATGCTATAATCGGAGCATGCTTGAAAGGTTGAACAGCCTGTCCCATTCCTAATGTGCCTGTGCAATTCACACAATGAACTCAGTGCGTTCTGGACAGAAGTAAACAATCTGTCGATTAAATAAATCTTGTTAACAATATTTTAGAATTTGTTATGCTGAGCACTGAGACAGTGTCCTACACCCAACCATTTCCATTACATCATCAATGGACTTCCCACCATCATAAGGGCTGATGTGGTGATGTTCACTGATGATTGCACAGTGTTCAGCTCATTTCCAACTCCTCAGATAATGAAACAGCTCTGTCACATGCAGAAAGACCAGAACAACATTCAGATTTGGCTAGCTAAATAAACATACGTGCCCCACACGAATGTCAAGCAATGATCATTTCCAAGAGACTATCTAACCATTATCCTTTAACATTCAATAGTATTACCATCGCTGAATCCTAGAGATTAACATTGACTAGAAACTGAACTGGATCAGCCACATAATTACTGTGTGATGTTAGTGTATCTTTAACACTAAAAGCTTTTTTAAAATCATGTTCTCTGCAGCTTTCACAGCCTCAGCTTATTTCATTATTGCCGAGTTGTCTATAGAAGTCATTTTATTGCTACTTAAATGGGGTTTGTTTATTTTTATTCTGGGATCTTTTATGACCCTACATTGTTAGGAGGAAGGCCGTGTGTTTTGGACATTTTTTTATCCCTTCCTAGTGAATTTAAGGTTTCATTTTCTGTTTGACTGGCAGCAGTTTTGGTTTGGAAGAGACATCAAGCTGAAAATAAATTTTTCTCTCTCTCCCTGGTTTTGGAAATTCTGCTGGTTAGCTGAAAGCAAGGCTTCTTGCCTTCCTGCAGTAGAGAATCTGCTGTTGGTGGCTCGACCAGAGTCTCTCCCTGGTGTGCTGGGAAGCTGCTCGGACTCCAAGTCTGTCTATGTGTACCTCAAGAGAACTGTAGCATTCATCTTCAGTACTCAGTCCCAGTATTGCGTGAACATTAGTCTTTGCTGTGTTAAACCTATGGAAAGAGTTTTTTTGTCTATGGGAAATTTTGTTTGATTGGAACATTTTAGATATATTTATTAAGGGTTATACGATATCATGGTTGGTTTTTTTCTTGTTTGTAATTGGCAAAAGTTATTGCCAATTTTCTTCTATAATGTTAACTGTATTCTTAAATAAACTTTGTTTGTTAAAAGCTCCCGAGTGGCTCACTTGAAACACTTTGGGGTTTCTGACCTGAATTATGACAACTGTAGCTACAAGAGGAGGCCCAAGGTTTGGAATTCTATGTTGAGTAACTCACCTCCTGACTTGCCAAAGCCTGTCCACCATCTACAAGGCACAAGACAGGAGTGTGATAAAATACTATCCACCTGCATGGACAAATGCAGCCCCAACAATGCTCAAGAACCTTAACGGCATCTCAAATCAGCCTACTTGACTGGCACTCTATCCACCATCTTAAACATTCACTCCCTGCACATCACTGCACCTTGGCTGCAGTTTGTACCATCTACAAGATGCACTGTAGCAACTTGTCAAGCCTCCTTCAACAGCACTTTCCAAATTCATAAACTCTACCACCTAGAAGGAAAAAGGCAGTAGAGGCAGGAGGAAACCACCTTCTGCACATTCCTCTCCAAGATACACCCATTCTGACTTGGAACTATATTTTTCCTTCACTGTTGCTGGGTCAAAATCCTGAAACTCCCTTCCAAACAGCACCATGGATGTATCCACACTGATGAACTGCAGCCGTTCAAGAAGCCATCTCACATCCACTTCCTTAAGGGCAATTAGGGATGGGCAATAAATGCTGGCCTCACCAGTGATGATCTTATCCCATGAATGAATTTTTAAAATACTTTGGTTGAATACGGATAGGAATCAGGTTATCAATTAATGATTTTCCAAAAGAAAGACATGACTATCTGTTATATTGATATACAAAGAACAAAGAACAAAGAAAATTACAGCACAGGAACAGGCCCTTCGGCCCTCCAAGGCTGCACCGACCATGCTGCCCGACTTAACTAAAACCCCCTACCCTTCCGGGGACCATATCCCTCTATTCCCATCCTGTTCATGTACTTGTCAAGATGCCCCTTAAAAGTCACTACCGTATCCGCTTCCACTACCTTCCCCGGCAACGAGTTCCAGGCACCCACTACTCTCTGTGTAAAAAATCTGCCTCGTACATCTGTTTTAAACCTTGCCCCTTGCACCTTAAACCTATGCCCCCTAGTAATTGACTCTTCCACCCTGGGGAAAAGCTTCTGACTATCCATTCTCTCCATGTCTCTCATAATCTTGTAGACTTCTATCAGGTCTCCCCTCAACCTTCGTCGCTTCAGTGAGAACAAACCAAGTTTCTCCAACCTCTCCTCATAGCTAATGCCCTCCATACCAGGCAACATCCTGGTAAATCTTCTCTGTACCCTCTCCAAAGCCTCCACATCCTTCTAGTAGTGTGGCGACCAGAATTGAACACTATATTCCAAGTGCGGCTAACTAAGGTTCTATAAAGCTGCAACATGACTTGCCAATTTTTAAACTCAATACCCCGGCCGATGAAGGCAAGCATGCCGTATGCCTTCTTGACTACCTTCTCCACCTGCATTGCCACTTTCAGTGACCTGTGTACCTGTACACCCAGATCCCTTTGCCTATCAATACTCTTAAGGGTTCTGCCATTTACTGTATATATCCTATCTGTATTAGACCTTGGCTTTTGAAGGCTTTTATGAAGGCTTTTGTTCCTATGACTGCCTATGTCTTCTGTTTTGATGGAAGTGTTAACAAACTAAAAAAAAGCACTGATGACTGCCACATGGATCTGTTTATTTTCCCAGAGAAAGGGGAATAAATTGGATACCCTCTGAATATGGGTGTAGGGATTGCATGTGACTATTGGATATTTTGGCAAGACAACATGACATCTTCATGTCGCCTGCTTATTTTCATGTTTCCTGCACGCAGCCAGCACTAAACATGCTGTTCATCAGTTGCAAGTGCTAGCAGAGGACCCCAAATCCACACTTGCTCCTGCTATTTAAAGCCAGTGTGCATTGCTTAAGGTGCAGTGTAGCTGGAACAGATGATGGGAGTCCTCTTGGAGCTGCATCTGACTGAGGAAATTACAGATGAATGGTTAAAATGGGAGACTGTGGCTAACCAGGTTTTCCAACATTGTAATGAAGGTCCTGGTGGAGGAAGTGGAAAGGATGAGAGACATCCTTTATCACCACAACCTCATCCTTGTGGCACAGTGATTAGCACTACTGTGTCACAGCGCTAAGGACCTGGGTTCGATTCCCGGCTCGGGTCACTGTCTGTGTGGAGTTTGCACGTTGTCCCTGTGTCTGTGTGGGTTTTCTCCGAGTGTTCCGGTTTCCTCCCACAGTCCGAAAGATGGGCTGGTTAGGTGCATTGGTCATGCTAAATTGTCTCTTAGTGTCCGCAAACAGGTGCCGGAATGTGGCGACTAGGGGATTTTCACAGTAACTTCATTGCAGTGTTAATGTAAGCCTACTTCTGACACTATTAAATAAACTTTAAACTTTGTTCCTTTTACCCTTCAGATACCCGAGAATTACTTTTGGTCAAGCAGTGGAAAAACAAAGGAGATTGATGATGATGACACTGTCGTTTGGTTTCACACTCGCAGGGCTGAACTTAATGATGGCAGCATTGGCCCTAACAGGACAGCAGAGAGGGCAAAGAGGGGCAGTTACCAACTCGCCAGAGGGAGAAGTTATGCAAGAGTTTTGTGGCTCAGGACTCAGTTGAGGACCATGTCAAAATGCTTATTGTAATGGGAAGCTTGCAAGAAAGCCTGCATACAATATCAAGAAGCATGGAGATACCTGACACTAGCTTGGCATAGAGCTTTGCGCAGAGTTAGAATCCCAGCATTGAGGTGGTGACTGTCTGCAATTGTACACCATAATGTAACACCTGAAGGTCAATATCTCACTGAAGAATTAACAGCTCCATCAAAAGTCTGAGAGTGCGAGGTAAGATGCTGCCATCATGGCCTACAGATAGCAGTATGAAAGTTTGAGGGTCTCACAGCAAATTAGCCATCTGTCTTCCAGCACTTTGCTAGCATGCTGAGGTGCAGCCCTGAAGTTATGGTATGTCTCCATGGAGCAGGAGCCTGTCATCCTTTCTCAGGATGACACCATTAATCCTCCCACCACTACCACATTGCTAGTTCCCTTGTTATTTCCTGCCAATCAGCCAGCCCGGACTGTTTTCACCCACACCGAGATGGTACAGTCTGAAGTTGGGCCTTTTAGGCTCAGAGCTGCTTGAAGGTGTCCTGTAAGGACATCTGCAGTCACCTCCACTGAAAGCCAATGGTCCTCCACCAGCAATGCTTCCACCACTGCATAGGAGCACCTGGTGTTGTTAAAACCCTTACTAGGAGCACTAGGGCAGTGGAAGCCACCCAAACACTAAGGGAATGCAAATGGGTAATTAGTTGTCAATTGCATGTAATGTTACATCCTTAGATTTACAAATTTGGTTTGGAAATTTTATTTTATAATGGCTTCAATTTAGCCTTGTGGCCAAACAATGTGACAGTCAGTAGCCAGGAATTTGGTACTGCTGGGAATGGAGAATTGGGAGAGTGTCTACCAGTATCATAGTTCAATGAGTTATTCAATGAGATTCAATGAGATTCCATCCAGAGAATGCAAATTGAAAGATGTTGTGAATATCTGCAGATGCAATCTGAAAGGTACCAGCCACATAATATTCAGTCAGCCACACAGCTATTATAATGTTGTCCTTGCCCTGCGCTGAGGTTGGAGTTGGCAGATTACAGTGCAGCCCTCCTCACACAGTCATCTCAGATACAGTTCTTCATTGAGGTCCACGATGGAGAATTGTTCCTGAACACCTACAGTAGATGTGTCCTCCTGCTGACAGCTCTTCTTCTCCACCTACGCCTTCCTCTTCTAGTAGCTTGTCCTGCTCTGCAAGCCTTGCTCATTGTGCACATCATGCTGTATTTTGAGGCCAAAGTGTATTGCTCCCCTCAGATCTGAGAGCAAGAGATTTGTACCGAATGCTTGAAGTCAGCAAAAAGCATCACAGCACATGTCACACCACTCCTTTTTGAAATTTGAATCTTGTAGGGAATGTGCCAAAAATGTGTAGAATTATAGCAACAGCCAGAAGAAATCAACAAACAGCTCAGCTATAAGTATCTGATGATCCCTTAATAGGATGCTGGTGGGGAAGGGGGCGCGATGTCCTTTCTGGTGGTTAGCTCATGTTCAGCTGTAAGAAGGGTGTTGGCTGGAGTGTTGATCTCCTAAATACTGGCAACAAATCAGCAGCAACATGACCTGCCAGCTGTGCTTACAGATGCTCACTGTGCATGTGCTAACACCTGTATCAAGAGGGAGGCTGTCGTGCTTTGCTTCAAAACATGCAACTGTACCATGGCTGCCATCTTGGAGCTCAAGAAACACTTGTAGTGTCTGATGAGTGCACCATTATCAATTCCTCATCCGAATAGTATCAGTCTTTACTGGACTGATATTTGGAATCAAAAATGGTAATAAAAGTGCAATCTTCTTAATTTACAGCTGTTACATAAAGACAGTTAAGGAAATTAATAAAAAAGGGAAGATAGGTGACTAAAAAGTAAAAACTGACAAGTCTCCTGAGTATCAACGTAAGTGTAACAGCATTTCTGCAAATAAATTGATTCATTAATGAAGTTGTCTGTTTTGTTTTTGACCTCACAGAGCAGAGGGGAATTAGTAATTATTGGCAACAAAAATCTCAGGAAGCTGGAGCCAGTACATTGAAGATGCAATCAATATTACTTGTGAGATTGTGAAAAATAACATCAAATATCCATAATGCCCTGCAATCTGCTGAATCCTCAAAGGATGAAGTAATAATTAATAACTAAATGATGTGTTGCAGTTTTAATTACCTCCACTTTTCAATTAGAGTCTGCGTACACAGCCAGCACCACAACAAGACTGGAATGAAAGTGAATACCAATGTTTCAAAGCCAACATTCCACAACCCCTCCCAGTCCTGACTCTCAATTGTCATGAGTGACTGATCACGTAAATCTGGATCTTGGATCCAGAATCAGAATTCTACATCTCATAAAACATGCATGGAATAACATCAAGCTGACTGTTGGGAACAGGAAACAGCTTTGTGATGACTGCGTTCTCAGCACCTGTTGTGTGACCGTGAAACATTGATGACTTAATTGATTTGATTTATTATTGTCACATGTATTAGTATACAGTGAAAAGTATTGTTTCTTGTGCACTATACAAACAAAGCATACCATTCATAGAGAAGGAAAGCAGAGAGTGCAGAATGTAATGTTATTGTCATAGCTAGGGTGTAGAGAAAGATCAACTTAATGTGAGGTAGGTCCATTCAAAGGTCTGATGGCAGCAGGGAAGTAACTGTTTTTGAGTTGGTTGGTACGTGTCCTCAGACTTTTGTATCTTTTTCCCGATGGAAGAAGGTGCAAAGGAGTATGTCCGGGGTACGTGGGGTCCTTAATTATGCTGGCTACTTTTCCAAGGCAGCGGGAAGTGTAGATGGTGTCAATGGGTGGGAGTCTGGTTTGAGTGGTGGACTGGGCTTCATTCACCGAAGGTTTTGGACAGAGCAAGAGCCATACCAAGCTGTGATACAACCAGAAAGGATGCTTTCTATGGTGCACGTGTATAGGTTGGTAAGAGTCGTAGCGGACATGCCAAATTTCCTTAGTCTTCTGAGAAAGTAGAGGTGTTGGTGGGCTTTCTTAACTATGTTGTAGGCATGGGGTGACCAGGACAGGTTGTTGGTGATCTGGGCACTTAAAAACGTGAAACTTTCTACTTCAAGTAAATGTAGCCAGTGTTCTCCACTACGCTTCCTGAAGTTGATGACTATTTCCTTTGTTTTGTTGACATTGAGGGAGAGTTTGTCATCGCACCAGTTCACCACATTCTTTATCTCTTTCCTGTACTCATAGAATCCCTACAGTGCAGAAGGAAGCCATTCGGCCCATCAAATCTGCACCGACCACAATCGCACCCAGACCTATTCCTTTAACCCCATGTATTTACCCTGTTATTCCCCCCTGACACAAGGGACAATTTAGTATGGCCAATCAACCTAACCCACACATCTTTGGACTGTGGGAGGAAACTGGAGCACCCGGAGGAAACTCACGCAGACACAAGAAGAATGTGCAACCTCCACACAGACAGTCACCCGAGACGGAACTGAACCTGGATTGCTGGTGCTATGAGGCAGCAGTGCTAACCACTGTCTAACCACAGTGCTAACCACAGTGCTAACCACAGTGCTAACCACTTCGTCTCGTCATTGAGATCCGACCCACTACAGTGGTGTCATCAGCAAACTTGAAAATCAAGTTGGAGGGGAATTTGGCCACAGTCATAGGTGTATAAGGAGTATAGTAGGGGGCTGAGGACACAGCCTTGTGGGGCACTGGTGCTGAGGATGATCGTGGAGGAGGCGTTGTTGCCTATCCTCACTGATTGGGGTCTGTGGGTTAGGAAGTTCAGGGTTAGTCACAGAGGGAAGAGCCGAGCCCCATGCCGCAGAGTTTGGAGATGAGTTCCATTGCAGTAATGGCGTAGAAGACTGAGCTATAGACAATAAATAGAAGTCTGTAAAATATTAAATCTCTCTGTAAATAGTTATCACTTGCAGCTATCAAGAAAGGAAGTACAACAATGTTCATTTCCACTCTTTGCAGTGTGTTCTGAGTATTTTATGGAAGGGCAGAATGATGAATGTGGAAATCCTCTCAAAGGCAAAGCTCCCAAGTATCTTGGCACTCATTGAGCAGAGGCGACTTCACTGGCTTGGGTACATTCGCCAGATGGAAGACATAGAAACATAGAAAATAGAAGCAAGAGTAGGCCATTCGGCCCTTCGAGCCTGCTCCAACATTCATTTTGATCATGGCCGATCATCAAAATCATTATCCTGATCCCGCCTTTCCCCCATATCCTTTGATCCCTTTAGCCCCATGAGCTGTATCTAATTTCTTCTTGACCTCAACTACATTCTGTGGTAAAGTTATCCTCAAACTATTGCTCTGAACACCCCTGCCATCAGGTCACATTCCTAAGGACTTACTTTATGGTGAGATATCCAGAACCAGGTGACCATTTGGATGCCCAAAGCTCCACTTCAAGAATGCTTGAAAGTGTGACATGAAGGCTCTAAACTTTGGTTACCACACCTCAGAGTCACTAGCTGATGACAGAGGGAAATAGCGACACCACCTGTGGGCTGGCATGAATCACCATGATGACAAGTGGCTACAGCAGCTTGGGCAACAGATGTCAATGCCAAAAACAACAGCCCACAATGACACCCAATAACTACTTCACATGTGGTACTTGTGGCAGAACCGAGCTCTCACAGGTTGGTCTTTTTAGCCATCAGCAAAAGTGCACCATGTTGAATCTACTCCCCATCCCCAACAGATCTATGCTGATGGAAGGAAGCCAATAACAATTCTACATCTGTAGTGATTCTTATATTTAATGGAAGTCCTAAAGTACGGCCAAAAACAGGCAAGAAAGTAACAAATCCTGCTCACCTCTGAATTGTGTTACTTACTTCAAAAATGGTTAAAGATTGATCCAGTCTGTGTTGACTTAAATGATTGCAGCCAGAGCTGCAGTTGGGCAGTAAAATTGCCTTTGATACTCTCTTCAGTGGGTTCGATTAGAAAATGTGCATCTGGTTGTCAGATGTAGTAGGCATAATATTTCTTGGGTGGTGCCCTCTACAGTTGAATAGCCTGAGAGCACTAACTGTCATGGCTCAAACCTGAAGAATGGCCATTTTGGCAAGTTACAGGAAAGTTGCTAAGGTCCAATAAACCGAGTCCCAAAAAAGACCCGGGGGCGGAATTTTCCAGGCCCGCCCGCCACGGAAATCGTAGCGGGTGGGACACGAAACAAGCAAAGGTCTGTTGACCTCGGGTGGGATTTTCCGGTCTGGGGGCGAGCGCGGCCAGAAAACCCTAGAGTCTATGAGGAAAGGAAGGAAACTTGGGAGGAAAACGTCTTTTAAAATGGCTCTCTTGGAATGTCAGCAGCCACAATTAATATTGTGTTTCAGCCCAGGCACAGATGGTACTCACATTAGGAACCCACACTGCACCGGGAACTTAGGCCAATGAGTGAGGGAAGAGGAAATAGCAACAAGATTCTTCTTAAACACTAAACAGATTGCTGAAAAGGTTGGAAGTAATGGCAGCAAAATAAATAAATTAGCAGAAGCAGAGCGGGAAGAGTACAAATGACAGAAAAAACATGAGAGTTGAAGCTAAGTAAATGGCAGTGAGAGAGAGAACGGAGAGAGAATGAAAAAAAAAATGAAGAGCGAATGTTAGGAAAAGGTGAAAGTTTATTTTTTACTCTCTCTGCAGCACTCATGGATAAGATCATCTAGTAAAATGCAAGCAGTAGAACTGAGGCTAATTGTTTCCATTATCAACAGGTCAGCTTTCTTTAGTAGGAGATTAGCTGAATCTACAGTAAGAACATACCAGTCACTCACAAATACACTAATACACACTGTCAGTCCTATCAGTCATGTCATTTGTGCTCGGTTGAGCCGTACTGCTCCTTCCGTCGTCCTGCTCTCACTAAACACTTCAAAATATGCTGTGCCACATCTCTGTTCCGCTATTTTGGCTACAGATATTTCATAGGAGTAATGATATAATTTTAATGCCTTTTTCACAGTATTACATTGCCAACGTTGAATGCATTAATTGACTGTGAGTGCTAGCCATTGTGTAATATTGTGTTGTAAATGGACACTAATGGATTTGGAGTTAATGGTGTGGCAAGTGCAAAAAATAGACCTCGTTCTGCAGGGTGTAATAATATTAACACCACCATTGTTTCAGTAAAAAGCACAAGAACTAGACCTGCAAAAAAAACCCATCAATTCCTGTGGTGATTATATACCACCCTACATCTGTAGAATGAGGAGCAGAAATACAATCACAATGTACAAACCGCAGCACAATAGTTAGCAATAGATGAGAGCTGGCATTAATACTGTCACCATAGAGGCAAAAGTGACTGTTTATTGTCTGGGTGGGTGGGAGAGGGGATTCCAAATCCAAACCCACAGGAAGGAATGTTAACTTTAAAATCCCACCTATGCCAACATGTAATAAAGCCACATCTAGCACTGAATCAAGAGACAAGAGTAGTCAAGTTTCATTATGATCTAAGTTACTTGTTTTGAATTTTCTGGTGCATTGAGTAAAATGTCAGCATTTGTTGATAAAGTTTTGGTTGGAAAGTACAAGCTATCATGTGAAATGATTTACTTCTACAGGTTTTTATAAGGTTGATATTCAATTTACCACTCATTCCACCCCCCCAATCACCCCAATTTCCTCCTTATTTTTCCACATTGCCTGTTTGCCAATACTGTATGTTTGTGAGGTCTCCAAAATGATTCATGTGATTGATTCAGAATGTGGTTCCTGCCACTCAATACTTGCATTCTAACACAGAGGGCTATTTGTCCACGGCTATTTCTCAAATATGTTGCAATACCCGCTTTCATTCATTCTAATTGTTTGAGAACCAGTAAGCTTAGGACTCCCAGGTTGAAAACATCATCATCTTGCTTACATTACATTACAAACATCATCTTGCTTACATTGAATTGATGCAATTGAATTGATGCCAAGCAAGCTTTCTTGGTGAATGAAGATAGCTGAAAATAAAACAACGCCACACATTAAAAAAAAACATTCACCACTTTATACCTCCATATATATGTAGCGGACAGAGAACATTTTACAAATGACAGGGATTCACTACTGGAAACAAAAGGAATGGGGGAGCTGCATTGCTGATTAGGGAGTATATGACAGCTATGTTAAGGGAGGACACATTGGAGGGATCTTGCAGTGAGGCATTATGGGTGGAGCTCAGGAATAGGAAGGGTGAAATCACAATGTTGGGAGTGTACTATAGACCTCTCAGCAGCCCACAGGAGTCAGAAGAGCAGTGGTATAGTCAGATATTGAAAAGGTGCGAAAAGGAGGGTAATTGTGGTAGGTGACTTTAACTTCCCCATATTAACTGGGAGCCCCTTACAGCCAGGGTCTCGGATGTAGGTCAATTTGTTAGATGTGTCCAGGAGGGCTTTTTGATACAGTATGTTGACAATCCAACAAGGGAGGGGGCCATACTGGACATAGCAATGGGGAATGAGCCAGGCTAGGTGATCAATGTTTCAGTGGGGGAGCATTTTGGGTTTAGCAACCATAATTCCATAAGATTTCAGATAGTCATGGATAAGGACAAGAGTAGCCCTTGGGTGAGGGTGCTTAATTGGGCAAGGGCCAATTTTGCACCCAAATTAGGCATTGGGGAATGTGGATTGGGAACGGCTGTTTGAGGGCAAATCCACGTCTGGCATGTGGGAGGCTTTTAAAGGCCAGTTGATTGAAGTCCAGGACAGCATATTCCTGCAAAAATGAAGGATAGAAATGTCATCTGGAACCATGAATGACAAGGGAAATTGTATGCTTAGTCAAAAGAGAAAAGGAAGCTTAGGATAGGTCTAGGCATCTAAAACTGATGAAGCCCTTGAAAAGTATAGTGTAAGTAGGAAGGAACATAAACGTGGAATTCGGAGGGCTAAAAGGGGCCATGAAATGTCTTTAGCAAATAGTGTCAAGGAGAATCCCAAGGCCTTTTATGCATATATTAGGAGCAAGAAGGTAGCAAGAGAAAGAGTAGGTCCACTCAAGGACAATGGACGGAAGCTATGAGTGAAGCCACAGAAAGTGGGTGAGATCCTTAATGAGTACTTTGTGTTGGTATTCATCAAGGAGAAAGACATGACGGATGTTGAGGTCAAGGATAGGTGTGTGAATGCTCTAGAGAATGTCAATATATCTAAGGAGGAAGTGTTGAGTATCCTAAATTGCATCAAGGTAGACAGGTCCCCGGGGCCAGATGGGATCTATCCCAGATTACTGCATGAGGCAAGGGAAAAAACAGCTGAGGCCTTAACAGAAATCTTCACATCCTCTTTGACCACAGGCGAGGTTCCAGAGGACTGGAGAATAGCTAATGTTATTCCCTTGTTTAAGAAAGGAAGCAGGGATAATCCAGGAAATTATAGGCCAGTGAGCCTGACATCAATGGTGGGGAAGCTTTTGGGGAAGATACTGAGGGACAGGATATATGCACATTTGGAAAAAAATGGACTAGTTAGTGACAGGCAGCATGGTTTTGTATGGGGAAGGTCATGTCTCACCAACTCGGTTGAGTTTTTTGAAGAGGTGACAAAGATGATTGATGAGGGAAAGGCTGTGGATGTAATTTATATGGATTTTAGTAAGGCCTTTGACAAGGTCCCACATGGCCGCGGGAGAGTGAGAACAGGAATCGGTGGAGAATGAATGCGTGGCTGAGGGACTGGAGCAAGGGACAAGGATTTGGGTACTTGGATCATTGGGACCTCTTTAGGGGCAGGTGTGACCTGTTTAAAAAAGACGGGTGGCACTTGAATCCCAGGGGGACCAATATCCTGGCGGGAAGGTTGGCTAAGGCTACTGGAGAGACTTTAAACTAGAAAGGTTGGGGGGAGGGAATCGAAATGAGGGGACTGAGAGCGAGGAGGTTAGCTCGCAAATAGATAAGGAATGTAGACAGGGTAAGAGGGAGGTTAGACGAGTGATGGAGAAGGGCAGTGCTCAGGCTGAAGGTCTGAGATGTGTCTATTTTAATGCCAGGAGTGTAGTGAATAAAGTGGATGAGCTTAGAGCGTGGATTGCTGCTTCGAATTGTGATGTGGTGGCCATTACGGAGACTTGGATGTCTCAGGGACAGGACTGGGTGCTTCAGGTGCCGGGTTTTAGATGTTTCAGGAAGGACAGGGAGGGAGGCAAGAGAGGGGGGGGAGTGGCACTGTTGATCAGGGATAGTGTCACGGCTGTAGAGAAGGTGGACGCCGTGGAGGGATTGACTACGGAGTCTCTGTGGGTGGAGGTTAGGAACAGGAAGGGGTCGGTAACTTTGCTGGGTGTTTTCTATAGGCCGCCCAATAGTAACAGAGATGTTGAGGAGCAGATGGGGCAACAGATCCTGGAGAGATGTAGGAATAACAGAGTTGTCGTGATGGGAGATTTTAATTTCCCAAACATAGATTGGAATATCCCTAGGGCTAGGGGTTTGGATGGAGAGGAATTTGTTAGGTGTGTCCAGGAGAGTTTCCTGACACAGTATGTGGATAAGCCTACTAGAGGAGAGGCTGTACTTGATCTGGTGCTGGCTAATGAACCTGGACAGGTGGAGGATCTCTCGGTGGGTGAGCATCTTGGGGATAGCGATCATAATTCTATCTCCTTCACGATAGCATTGGAAAGAGATAGGATCAGGCAGGCTAGGAAAGTGTTTCTCTGGAGTAAAGGGAAATACAGTGTCATCAGGGAGGAAATTAGACGGGTAAATTGGAAGGAGGCATTCTTGGGGAAAAGTACCGAAGGAAAGTGGAGGATTTTCAAGGAATGTTTGTCTGGAGCTCTGCATGACAACGTTCCGATGAGACAGGGGGGTGTTGGTAGGGTACGGGAACCGTGGTGCACGAAGGTTGTGATGAACCTGGTGAATAAGAAAAGAGAGGCGTACAGAAGGTTCAGAGAGCTAGGAGGTGTTAAGGATTTAGAGGAGTATACGGGATGTAGGAAGGAGCTTAAGAAGGAAATTAGGAGAGCGAGAAGGGGTCATGAGAAGGCCTTGGTGGGTAAGATTAAGGAGAATCCCAAGGCTTTCTACAAATATGTCAAGAGTAAAAGGATGAGATGTGAAGGCATAGGACCCTTAAAAGGTGAAGGGGGAAAAGTTTGTGCGGAACCGTTAGAAATGGCGGAGCTGCTTAATGAATACTTTACCTCGGTATTCACGGTGGAAAGGGATCTGGGTGGTTGTACTGCTGGTTTGCGGTGGACAGAAAGGATCGAGCATGTGGACATAAAGAAAGAGGATGTGTTGGAACTATTGAATGGCATCAAGGTTGGTAAGTCGCCGGGACCGGATGGGATGTACCCCAGGTTACTGTGGGAGGCGAGGGAGGAGATTGCGGAGCCTTTGGCGATGATCTTTGCATCGTCAATGGAGACGGGAGAGGTTCCGGAGGTTTGGAGGATTGCAGATGTGGTCCCTATATTCAAGAAAGGGAACAGGGACAGCCCGGGAAATTACCGACCGGTGAGTCTAACCTCAGTGGTTGGTAAGTTGATGGAGAGGATCCTGAGAGACAGGATTTATGATCATCTAGAGAAGTTTAGTATGATCAAAAGTAGTCAGCACGGCTTTGTCAAGGGCAGGTCGTGCCTTACGAGCCTGGTTGAGTTCTTTGAAAATGTGACCAAACACATTGACGAAGGAAGAGCGGTGGATGTGGTCTATATGGACTTCAGCAAGGCGTTCGATAAGGTCCCCCATGCAAGACTTCTTGAGAAAGTGAGAGGGCATGGGATCCAAGGGGCTGTTGCCTTGTGGATCCAGAACTGGCTTGCCTGCAGAAGGCAGAGAGTGGCTGTGGAGGGGTCTTTCTCTGCATGGAGGTCAGTGACCAGTGGAGTGCCCCAGGGATCTGTTCTGGGACCCTTGCTGTTTGTCATTTTCATAAATGACCTGGATGAGGAAGTGGAGGGATGGGTTGGTAAGTTTGCTGACGACACCAAGGTAGGTGGTGTTGTGGATAGTTTGGAGGGATGTCAGAAGTTGCAGCGAGACATAGATAGAATGCAAGACTGGGCGGAGAAGTGGCAGATGGACTTCAACCCGGATAAGTGTGTGGTGATCCATTTTGGCAGATCCAATGGGATGAAGCAGCAGTATAATATGAAGGGTACCATTCTTAGCAGTGTAGAGGATCAGAAGGACCTTGGGGTCCGGGTCCATAGGACTCTTAAATCGGCCTCGCAGGTGGAGGATGCGGTCAAGAAGGCGTACGGCGTACTGGCCTTCATTAATCGAGGGATTGAGTTTAGGAGTCGGGAGATAATGCTGCAGCTTTATAGGACCCTGGTTAGACCCCACTTGGAGTACTGCGCGCAGTTCTGGTCACCTCATTACAGGAAAGATGTTGAAGCCATTGAAAGGGTGCAGAGGAGATTTACAAGGATGTTGCCTGGATTGGGGGGCATGCCTTATGAGGATAGGTTGAGGGAGCTTGGTCTCTTCTCCCTGGAGAGACGAAGGATGAGAGGTGACCTGATAGAGGTTTACAAGATGTTGAGAGGTCTGGATAGGGTAGACTCTCAGAGGCTATTTCCAAGGGCTGAAATGGTTGCTACGAGAGGACACAGGTTTAAGGTGCTGGGGGGTAGGTACAGAGGAGATGTCAGGGGTAAGTTTTTCACTCAGAGGGTGGTGGGTGAGTGGAATCGGCTGACGTCGGTGGTGGTGGAGGCAAACTCGTTGGGGTCTTTTAAGAGACTTCTGGATGAGTACATGGGATTTAATGGGATTGAGGGCTATAGATAGGCCTAGAGGTGGGGATGTGATCGGCGCAACTTGTGGGCTGAAGGGCCTGTTTGTGCTGTGGCTTTCTATGTTCTATGTTCTATGGCAGTACAAAAACTAAAATCACACAGGATTTGGGGTGGGCTGGCTAGACGGATACAGAATTGGCTTGGTCAAAGGAGACAGAGAGTAGTGGTGGAAGGGTGTTTTTCAGAGTGGACATCTGTAGCTAGTGGTGTTCCGCAGGGATCAGTATTGGGACCGCTGTTGTTTGTAGTATATATAATTGATCTGGGTGGTCTGATTAGCAAGTTTGTAGATGACACGAAGATTGGTGGAGTTGCTGATAGTGCTGGGGATTGTTAGAGGATACAACAGGATATCGATAGATTGGAGGCTTGGGCACAGAAAAGGCAGATGGAATTTAATCCAAACAAATGCGAAATGATGCATTTTAAAGGATCAAATTTAGGTGTGAATAATACCGCAAATGGCAGAATCCTTAGGAACATTAACATACAGAGGGATCTGGGTGTGCAGGTCCACAGTTCCCTAAAAGTGGCAACACAGGTGACCAAGGAGATTAAGAAGGCATATGGCATGCTTGCCTTCATCAGCCAGGGCATTGAGTACAACAGTTGGGAAATCATGTTGCAGCTATATAAAACCTTGGTTTGGCCGCATTTGGAGTATTGCGTGCAGTTCTGGTCACCACACTAATCAGAAGGACATGGAAGCTTTGGAGAGAGTGCAAAGAAGGTTCACCAGGATGTTGTCTGGTCTCGAGGATGTTGGCTATGCGGAGAGGTTGAATAAACTAGGCTTGTTTTCACTGGAAAGACAGAGGCTGAGGGGAGACCTGATAAAGGTATACAAAATTATGAGAGGCATAGACAGCGTGGATAGTCAGAGACTTTTTCCAAGGGTGGAAATGTCAGTTACAAGGGGCACAGGTTCAAGGTGAGAGGGGAAAAGTTTAAGGGTGGGGGAAGATTTTCACGCAGAGAGTAGTGGATGCCTGGAACGCACTGCCAGCGGAGGTGGTGGAAGCAGGCACATTAGCAACATTTAAGAGGCATCTGGATGGGTACACGAATAGGGAGGGAATAGAGGGATATGGACCGAATAAGGGCAGAAGGTTTTCTCTTTAGTTTAGTTAGGGCATCATGATCAGCACAGGCTTGGAGGGCTGAAGGGCCTGCTCCTGTGCTGTACTTTTATTTGTTCTATTACCTTTAGAGCTAATTTTCTCCAAGGTTTCAAAACATCCTATAGGTTTTCAAACTATTAAAACAATCCAATAACAGTTATTACACCAGAAAGTTATCTATTTGGGGTTGCTTCTAAGATAGAACAAAACAACTAGCTTTTCAAGGCAGGCGTTCCTCATAGACACTGCTTGTTGGGAGTTAAACAGCTATTCTTGCTGTTGGTTGAGTTGTCAAGCTGCTACCCTGCACAGGTTGAATGCTTCTGATAGACAGCTTGATCTTTTATAATCTTCCCTTATTTAAACTAATCCCTTCTGAAAGCAAAATTAATGGGGAGGTAGTGGCGCAGTGGAATTATCACTAGTAATCCAGGGACCCAGGGCAATGCTCTGGAGATCCGGGTTCGAGTCACATCATGGCAGATGGTGAAATTTGAATTCAATAAGAGCATCTGGAATTGAGGATCTACTGACGACCATGAAACCACTGGTGATAGTTGGAAAAACCCATCTGGTTCACAATGTTCTTTAGGGAAGGAAATCTGTCGTCCTTACCTGGTCTGGCCTACATGTGACTCCAGAGCCACAGCAATGTGGTTGATTCTTAACTGCCCTCCAAAGGCAACTAGGGATGGGCAATAAATGCTGGCCAGCCAACGATGTCCATGTCCCATGAATAAATTTTTTAAAGTCTTCATTTTAGGCGTCTACCTTTTAGAAAGTAAATGCAAACTTCACACCTTGGGTGGAATTTTCCAATCTCTACACAGAGTACTGGCTGTGGTGAGAAAACAGGTGAGTAGCTCACTGGCTGTACAGCTGGTTTTTCTCTCCAGATAATCCAGTACCTTGTGCAGAAGAAATCTGGAACCGTAGCCCATGTCATCACGCTGGTGGAGCAGGGCTGGAAAAAGCCGGCAGCCGGGAATCCTGAGATTGGGGCCTCCTTTTTAAAGGGAGCCTCGGTCTCTGTTGGTCAAAACATGAACCCCACCCACATGCAAACAGAGACCCCACCCATACAGTCATTGCTGATCCCCCCACAGACATAGGGAACCTCTCCACGGGCACAAGGGTAAACCTTCAGATCCACAACAGGAACCTCCCAACATATAAGGGGAAGCCACCCCCCCCTCCCCCAACAAGGGACATCACAGAGAGCTCCCACCACTGGTCCATGGCATTGCTCCTTCGAACCACCAGGGGCAGTGGCAGGGTGGCGGGGCAGTGCCAGAGTGCCAGGGTCAGTGCCAGGAGGGAATGCCAGGGCACTGCCTGGGCATGTCCCTCTCCCCTAGGGGCTATACCTACCTGTGCATCTCAGCTCGGTCCCTTCACCTGTTTCTTGTTTGTTAAAAATTGTTGTAATACTCCCCAACATGACAAATTCCACATGTGGGGGACAATGCAGAGGGGAAGCCTGCTAATTATATTGAAATGTATTTAAATGAGGTTCCTGACTTTCCTGTGTGGGAACATCGTTACATCACAGGCAGAGGTGGGGAGAATCGGAAAATGATATCTCGCTAGCAAGGTTCCTGTTTTCCAAATCTCGTAATATTTTGCACCCATGTCGCTGTTTGCACTCATGGCGAATGCATTGCAAAACCACAGCACTTCTTTCATCCTTTCAACCATTAACACCTTATTCAAACCCTTTATATTCTGATCCCCACTGTTACCAGCTTGCCTTAGGTAAATATCTTTGCAGTATTGTTAGGCTCATCAACAAATCAAAATCACTAGCTCTATTAAAGCAACCAAACTGTCCCTGACAATAAGCAACTTACATGCTCCAATAGTTTTTAATGATACATAACCAGCAGAAAATATTCCAATTTATTTCACATTATCACTATTTTTCCTAACAAAAGTCACAAGTTTAATCTTTGGTCTATATTGAGTTTGCTTGTCATAATTTGGTGTTGTTGTTACCATTTTGTTTCTATGAGCATTTCTTTCTGTGGTAACCAATGGAGAGTACTCATTCATTGAGCAGAAGTTAAAGCCCTCCTCCTCCACCCAGGCCAGTTCAGAAGTGAAAGGGTGGGGAACTTTGATTGGGCAGGTGGAGTGGGGATTCCACTTCCCTCCAAGTTCCTTCCAATCGAGTTTGAGATGGGAAGCCTTGTGGGTGGCCTTCAGCCCAGAGGCCAATTAAGGCCCTTAAAGTGGCCACTTAAAGACATCATCCCATCACCACAGGTATTCAACCAGTAGTGTGGGCAGGGGGGGCGGTCTCACCGTCTGTCAGAGACCACCAAGCAAACTGTGTTGGGTTGGGCAGTAACCGACTGGGGTTGGGGGTTCTGCATTCACAGTAGTCTGTACCGGATCAAGGAACACAGTATCAGGAGAGAGAGCCCCATATAAGCCACCCACCCTACTCTTTCTTCCAACCTCTCTATCCATCCTCACCAGTGACCTCCTTCCCATGGCTGCATCAACATCCTGGCAAGTAATTCACCTCCTGACACCCCCAAAGCCTGTCAAGAAACATGAGTCAGGAGTGTGATGGAATACTCTCCACTTGCCTGGATGAGTGCAGCTCCAACAACACTCAAAAGCTTGACACCATTCAGGACAAAGCAGCCCACTTGAGTGCCACCCCTTCCACGAGCATTCGCTCCCTCCACCACTGATGCACAGTGGCAGCAGCTTGTATAGTTTACAAGATGCACTGCAAGAACTCACCCAGGCTCCTTAAGCAGCACCTCCCAAACCCACGACCATTACTATCTGGAAGGATAAAAGCAGCAGATACCCAGGAACATTACCACCTAGAAGTTCCCCTCTAAATCACTCACCATTTTGAATTGGAAATATATCGTCGTTCCTTCACTGCCGCTGGGTCAAAATCCTGGACCTCCCTCCCTAACAGCACTGTGGGTGTACCTACATCACATGAACTGCAGCAGTTCTAGAAGACAGCTCACCACCACCTTCTCAAGGGAAATTAGGCTTGGGCAATAAATAAGTAACGTTCACATCCCATGAATGGATTTATAAAAATCCCTGTGAGAGGCCCCATTGCAGTATGGGCAGCGGCGACCATTCCTGGTGGCACTGCTGACACTGGAATGCTTTTAGTGCCTGTTTGGCCAGCTTTTCTTGGGTGGGCAGAATTGAATGGAAGGTCCGTCATTATCCAGGTAAGTGGCTGAGTAGGATGTAATAGTGTGGGTTTCCTACAGAAAAGCAACATGGGCCCCCCCTCCCACCCACAACCAACCGCCCCACCCACCCACCTCAAACCGATAGGTAAGACCCCACTTGCCCTAAATTTGTTACATCTTCTATTTCATCTCATTTTCATTTTAATTCTTCTGCTCATTCAAGGAATTCCAGTCTTTGTTATATAGATATCTATTCTGACTTTACAGCTCTTTTGATGTGGCCAAATTATATAACCACTCTTCGTTCAGAATAAAAAGTGTCAACTCCAGATATTGTTTTAAATGTGGCTGCAGGCTGATGTGAAGATTCCAATTTAAATCCTCACTCATATCATGCTTCAGATTACACCAGAGTCCCACCTGTCAACCAGAGATTTAATGCCATCTGACACATGCCTTGAGCAGAGCCAGGAGTGCACTGTTCATAGTTTGGAACTCGTTCAAACCAATTCAATTTGAATTCAATCTGATTTTGATAGCAAGAGAGAGCACATGGACTGGAAAATGTTGTTGGATAAGTCAGAATGAAATGTGTGGAACTGGGATCAGAAATGGTGAGCACAAATGAAACATAGCAATAACCAGGCCAAATTTCCTCTTCGGTTACAATTACAAACCAATATGAGATGGGCAGATAAGTGAGGAAAAATTGGGAGGGAAGTGGTCCCACCAGCATCTGAAGTCACTCCGGAGAATTTCCATCAGGAAAGGTACCCAATGTATTACAATGGACACAGCTGATGGGAATATTTTTGGATGTCAGGATTGCGGGAAGAACAGGATACAATGAGTCAAAGCGGCATATTCAAAACCCAAGGAAAACAAACTACTTTTAGGGTCTTCAGCTTGAGCACCAACCAGACGGGGAGTCACAATCATTTCTCTCTCCCAAACCTGAGATGGGTACTTCAGAGGCACCCTAAATGGCCCAGTCATAATGATTTGAATCATTTTAATCCCAGGAAATGAGCCAATGCCAAAGGTGCTGCCAAGGGATGGATGAAAATCCAGCCTGCTGACAATTCACCACTATCCCAACAAAGTGGAAAGGTTGCCCCAGCCTATCTTATAATGTATAGTGGCAAATGTTCCCCATATGCCTCAGTGCATTATGGAGCAATATGAACCAGAAAGGCTCCAGATTCAGCCTCCAGTCCGTCCGTTCAGCTCACATGAAGAGAAAGTAGATGTATTGGGTGGGATTTTATGGCCTCATTCGTTCAGAAACCGTAAAATCCCACGTGAGGTCATCGGACCTTCCTTTGCTCTGCCCCTCACCCGCTCCGATTCCCGTGGCGGGCAGGCCGGTAAAATTCCAGCCATAGATGAGAAAGACATTCCTTCCATTTTATCTCATCCAGTCAGAGAGGTCCCAGCTCTTAATCACGGCATCCAATAGCTTCTGAAATAATACAAGTTTGTTGCCTCCACTACCCAGCATTCCATTCTTGGAAAAATTACTTCCTAACACCAGACATAAATTTGCCTTTTATTACTTCAAACTCAGCTTCCTTTTTGTCACGGTTTAGTTTGAAATAATATTTTGCATTTACATTTCCTGTACTGTTTACCATACACCCCATTATGTACTTAAACACTTGTATGCAATTTTTCCTCATAATTCAGCTGTTTGACATCAAGGATCAGCCTTTCTGAGTTGCCTCCAGTACTCGTTTGTAACCTATGAACAGGATTTTCAGGCTAATAAAAATTTTCACCTCACCCTAAAACTGGAAAATCCAATGGATCTTTGCACGGTCCTCCCCATCGCCCGTTACGATTCCTGAGGCACGTGGGACGGGAAAATTCTCCCCTATGTGTCTTGTGATCAGAACTGAACAAAATAATCAAGATAATCTGACTGGCTTCGGAATAATTTACTTCTTACTATATTTAATGTATTGGCTATTCCACTCATTATTTTAGTTGTTGTTTGAAAGCATTGAGCATCAGGTCAACCAAAGCCATCAGGTTTCTTACAATTTCAATCTAATTGTATGTCAGTTGTGACCTTGCTGCCCATTTTCTCTCCTTTTGTGTGGCATTTTACATTTATCGGTGTTAAATTTAACTGATTAGTTCTTCCATTTATGGAAAAATACCCAATCCATTTTTGAATTCCTCAGCTGTCTCCTCAGTCTGTCTCTTGCAGCTCTTAGTTTGGTCAATCTGATCAATTCACACTACATTTTTGCAACTAATAAACAGTGTGTGATATATTGGTACCTTTAACGTGCTCACTCAATTGTTGAGAAGACTGACCTGGATGCTGATAAAAATAAAATCTGTTGTCTATCATTACCCATTTTGTATTTTGCAACAGCCTTTTTAGCATTTACATTTAACAATAAGCACGTTTTGTGGCAAATGACAGTTTAAAAATGACAACTCGCATTCTTGTAGTCTTTTAGCATAGAAAAATTCACAAGGGAGTAATCAGACAAAAAATAATAAAAGCAGGTGATATTAGGAGAGGGGACACAAAGTTTTGGCAGAGAGCTAGTTTTTGAGGAGGATCTTATGCAACAAATGTAATGGGAATGGAAACATTTGCTGGGGATGTAGGGACCTGTTTATATCTTGTTAACATTACCTTCTCTGTGAATCACTTGGCATTTTCCACAAGGAGTGTTCCTATCAGTACAAATAGGCAATACATTCCGAACTGGAAAGGAAAAATCATCGTGAATGTTTATTTATTAGTGTCACATGTAGGCTTACATTAACACAGCAATGAAGTTACTGTGAAAATCCCCTAGTCACCACACTCCAGCACCTGTTCGGGTACACTGAGGGAGAATTTAGCATGGCCAATGCACCTAACAAACACATCTTTCAGACTGTGGGAGGAAACTGGAGCACCCAGAGGAAACACACGCCAACACAGGGAGAACGTGCAGACTCCGCGTAATTCCAAGCCAGCAATTGAACCTGGGTCCCGTGACGCTGTGAGGCAGCAGTGCTAACCACTGTGCCACCGTGCCGCCCATATTGAATTTTCACATATTGTTACATAATCCATAGCAGAGATGAGTCCATGGGGCAGGCAATAGCTCAGTGGCTGTACCTATTGTATAAATTTTGATTAAGATAGTCAGGGAATAAAACATCTTTTTATGCAGAACATGACATTGTTAATCTGCATTAAAAACTAGAATAACTTCCTGAATGATGCCATTCAAAAAGCTTATGTTGGTCTTAAAACCACACAAGGAGTAGGAAGAGCATTTATAAGAATGATATGAGTTAATGCTGAGTGATTTATATGGCAGATGTGTTCCAGGGAGACACCAGCACTTTTATCAAGCAAAGCTGTGGCCTTCTACCAAGTCAATTTTATTTGACTAAATTCCACTTGCTAGTTGTTAACCGTGATTAAATGTTCAACTTCAGAATGTTTTTAAAGGGAGGGGGAAGAGGACTGCAAGAGCAGATTGGAGACCTGAATCCTTACACTAGCGGAATGAAGGCCTGGCTCTTGCTCACAATCTTCCTGTGGTCATTTTCTAATTTCGGTCCTGCTGCTACTGTGAGGAAGAAAGGTCAGGGTGGATGCCAGGCACTTCACATTGGAACTGAGAGAAAGATCATAGGGAGTCACCCTAGTCACTGATGCACATCCCAAACAGATGGCGTTAACTGCCAATGACAGAAAGCCAGGATCAAACTGGGAAAGAAGGATAAAGATAATGATAAACACAAGACATGTTTTAATGAAGGCTCAGAAGACAAACATTATAGACTGGATTTTCCTTACTTTGGGGCCGAAAGTACGGCTGGAATTTTACCAGCCTGCCCGCCATGGGAATCGGAGTGGGCAAGGGACGGAGCATGGGAAGGTCCGTTGACCTCGGGCGGGATTTTACAGTTTCAAGATGAGCAAGGCTGTAAAATCTCGCCCTCCATGTCGGGACTGTTTACAGATCTTGATCTGGTGCCGGGGGCCGGGTTTGGTGCCCAGTGAAGCAGGAAGCAGTCACACAGTCTTTGATTTCCACAGATTGGGGCAGATTGTTAACTGGCTGAGGGGGTGTGGGGTGTGGTTGAGTGGCCAATCAACACCTATGGTGGTGAAAACAGACTACGCTGAGAGACTTTGCCGTCGCACCTCTCTCACACTCCTCAACCACTTCATACACCAGCTCTACAGCAAACGCCGCAGCCTGGAAACCAAGATAAGAGTCCATATTCTCAACTTGCGCTCAGGATGCAGACCAGCTGCGAAACTCTGCCAAGCAGACGAGACAAAGGAGCTACACCATCTACATGCACACCAAGAACAGGAAACTTGAGAAACTCGGCATCTCCACCAGCAGCAACCAAGCCTCCCCCCGTACCACAGTAGAAAACAGTACCACTGCAGGGAAGTCCATTGTCAACTTGTCCGACTACACACTTCAACCAGATGAAATCGAAGTTCTCAGCCGAGGGCTTAATTTTTGCCCCACCACCAAAATAAACCCCATCAGTCTCGCAGCAGACACAGAGGAATTCATCAGGTGAATGAGGCTGAGGGAGTTTTTCCACAAACCCCAAGAGGCCAACAACGAACACAATGAGACAGCCAATGAACTGGAACAGCCGACAGAGAGATCCGCAGTGCATCCGAAGAGGAAAGAGTCGAATTGGACTCCTCCGGAAGGCCGCTGCCCTCGACTTGACATGTATGCCCAAGCCGTCAGGTGGTGCGTCAACACCAAATTCATCAGCCGCACTCACAAGACAGCCCCGAACATCACCCAAGCACAACGTAATGCCATCCACGCTCTCAAGACCAACCGCAACATTGTCATCAAACCAGCAGACAAAGGAGGGGCCATCGTCATACTGAACAGAACGGATTACTGCAAAGAAGTGTACCGACAACTCAACAACGAGGAACACTACAGACAGTTACCTGCAGATCCGACCAAAGAACACACCCGTCAACTCAACACTCTGATCAAGACCTTTGATCCGGACCTTCAGAACACCCTCCGTGCTCTCATCCCACGTACTCCCCGCATTGGAGATCTCTACTGCCTCCCAAAGATACACAAGGCAAACACACCCGGCCGTCCCATCGTATCAGGCAATGGGACCCTGTGTGAGAACCTCTCCGGCTATGTCGAGGGCATCCTGAAACCCATTGTACAAAGAACCTCCAGCTTTTGTCGTGACACGACGGACTTCCTACAGAAACTCGGCACACATGGAGCAGTTGAACCAGGAGCGCTCCTCGTCACAATGGATGTCTCGGCACTCTACACCAGCATCCCCCATGACGATGGCATTGCTGCAATGGCCTCAGTGCTCAGCGCCAACAACTGCCAGTTTCCAGATGCAATTTTACATCTCATCCGCTTCATCCGGGACCACAATATCTTCACCTTCAACAACCAGTTCTTCATCCAGACACACGGAACAGCCATGGGGACCAAATTCGCACCTCAATATGCCAACATCTTCATGCACAGGTTTGAACAAGACTTCTTCACCGCACGGGACCTTCAATCGATGCTATACACTAGATACATCGATGACATTTTCTTCCTTTGGACTCATGGTGAACAATCACTGAAACAACTCTATGATGACATCAACAAGTTCCATCCCACCATCAGACTCACCATAGACTACTCTCCGGAATCGGTTGCATTCTTGGACACACGCATCTCCATTAAGGACGGTCACCCCAGCACCTCACTGTACCGCAAGCCCACGGATAACCTCACGGTGCTCCACTTCTCCAGCTTCCACCCTAAACACGTTAAAGAAGCCATCCCCTACGGACAAGCCCTCCGTATACACAGGATCTTCTCGGATGAGGAGGATCGCAACAGACACCTCCAGACGCTGAAAGATGCCCTCATAAGAACAGGATATGGCGCTCGACTCATTGATCAACAGTTCCAACGCGCCACAGCGAAAAACCGCACCGACCTCCTCAGAAGACAAACACGGGACACAGTGGACAGAGTACCCTTCGTTGTTCAGTACTTCCCCGGAGCGGAGAAGCTACGGCATCTCCTCCGGAGCCTTCAACATGTCATTGATGAAGACGAACATCTCGCCAAGGCCATCCCCACACCCCCACTTCTTGCCTTCAAACAACCGCACAACCTCAAACAGACCATTGTCCGTAGCAAACTACCCAGCCTTCAGGAGAACAGTGACCATGACACCACACAACCCTGCCACAGCAACCTCTGCAAGACGTGCCGGATCATCGACACAGATGCCATCATCTCACGTGAGAACACCATCCACCAGGTACACGGTACATACCTTGCAATTCGGCCAACGTTGTCTACCTGATACGCTGCAAGAAAGGATGTCCCGAGGCATGGTACATTGGGGAAACTATGCAGACGCTGCGACAACGGATGAATGAACACCGCTCGACAATCACCAGGCAAGACTGTTCTCTTCTTGTTGGGGAGCACTTCAGCGGTCACGGGCATTCGGCCTCTGATATTCGGGTAAGCGTTCTCCAAGGCGGCCTTCGCGACACACGACAGCGCAGAGTCGCTGAGCAGAAACTGATAGCCAAGTTCCGCACACACGAGGACGGCCTCAACCGGGATATTGGGTTCATGTCACACTATTTGTAACCCCCACAGTTGCGTGGACCTGCAGAGTTTCACTGGCTGTCTTGTCTGGAGACAATACACATCTTTTTAGCCTGTCTTGATGCTCTCTCCACTCCCATTGTTTTGTTTCTTAAAGACTGGATTAGTTGTAAGTATTCGCATTCCAACCATTATTCATGTAAATTGAGTCTGTGTCTTTATAAGCTCTGTTTGTGAACAGAATTCCCACTCACCTGAAGAAGGGGCTTAGAGCTCCGAAAGCTTGTGTGGCTTTTGCTACCAAATAAACCTGTTGGACTTTAACCTGGTGTTGTTAAACTTCTTACGGTGAAAACAAAGCCAGGAAATGGCAAGAGTGGGCCAGATTTCAATTGGCCATGAGAACCATTACTCTGGCTGCCATTTCACTGAATCATTTCCTCTGGTATTGTTACTGATGGAACAGGAGAAGCTGAGGACTGGAACTCGGGGCAGCTTGGTGCTCGCTTTGTGGATGCCAACATGGGACTCTCCACGAGGCAGTGAGGGTGAAAGTAGCAGGAGAAGGTGCCCCTCCCAGACTAAGAAAGCCTTGATCAAGATGGCTGAGACAGTGAGCAAATGCAACGCAGCCTGCAGGAACTAGTGTAGGAAGAGGTTCAATAACCTGATTCTCACTGGCAAGGTGAATGCAAGGTCAAACCTTCAGAACAGGCCTTTGAATATTCAACCTCCAGCACGCACACTGACCAAGGAGCCTGGCGGCATGGTGGCAGCACTGCTGCCTCACAGCGCCAGCGTCCCCGGTTCGATTCCCGACTTGGGTCAATGTCTGTGCGGAGTCTGCACATTCTCCCGGCGTCTGCATGGGTTTTCTCTGGGTTCTCCGGTTTCCTCCCACAGTCCGAAAGATGTGCTGGTTAGGTATATTGGCCATCCTAAATTCTCCCTCAGTGTACCTAAACAGGTATTGGAATGTGGTGACTGGGGGATTTTTACAGTAACTTCATTGCAGTATTAATGTAAGCCTACTTGTGACACTAATAAATAAACTGAAGGTGCATGTTGCTCCTGAAGATGGGAGGAAAGTGTGCACAGAGTATTTACTAACCCCTCAACTAGGCTCAGAGCCATAACTATGTCGAGGACCTGTCAGCACTGATACATGCAGCTTCTTATGCTTATGAACCATTGGCATTGGCCATAAAGGCCAACAGTTAGTTTAGAGCTATTGAGTTGGATGATCAGCCATAATCATAATGAATGGCGGAGCAGGCTCAAAGGGCCAAATGGCCTCCTCCTGCTCCTATCTTCTATGTTTCTATGTTTCAGAAACACTGGATGACTTATGTCAGTTACTACTGCCCCCTCCAAGGCAGGGATCCTGGTGTTTTCCTCCAACTTACAACCGAGTGTGCAGCCTCTCTACACTTTGGCAACACATCACTGGAGAAGAGACACAGACATGAAAGACCTGAGCTTTGATCTTCCATGGATTGGAAGTTGGGAGGTTGGGGGAGTGGATCCAGTGTGTGTGTGTGTGTGTGTGTGTGCGGGTGGCGGGGGTGTCTTTACTGCGTCGTCAGTGTGGCAGGTAGCAGAGACATTCCACAGGCGGCGAGTGCCGAGTGTGCACAGAGATTTGAAATGACAGTGTGGAGGATATGGAGGTGAACAGAGTGATGTTTAATACGAGAGCAAATTTACAATGGTGACTTATCTCTGCTAGTGCCTAGGTTCACCCATGCCCATTAAGTACCTGTAGTTTCTTTCTTCACCTAGTGCCTTCACCTTCCCGCTCTGTCAAGGTTGAGGTGACCTGCTGACTTCCACGTCCTGTTGTCTGAGGTAACGTTGGCAAGCACCCCCTGGTGGGCCTACCTGCAGGATCTGGGCTTTTTGTTTGGGCTGCATGGGTGTTGCAATGTTGCCCTGTACAAGGCTGGAGATGTGTTGCACACAAGGATGTGGTGTCAGATGGGTTGGACACCCACCGCTCCCCCCGGTCTCCTGGGTAGAAGGCCCCGGCTGTGCTCTTGCTGATCCTCTTCACTTCTGGTTCCTGGGGGCTCCTGCTATCTTCCATGGGATAGTGGGACAGCTGGAGTCAGATCCAGAAGCCCTGCCGTCCTCCTACGCTGACAGTCATTGGACTCTCATTGATGCCTGCACTATGCAGTTGAAGCCCTGCACCATGGGGATCATACCCTCAGACATGCAGGTCATGAGCTGAACAATGGAGTGGACATCTCCTGCCATGGAGTGTACATCCTGCACCAACGTCTCCTCTGCGGACGTCACACCCGCAATGTTAGCCTCGCTATTGGAGCAACAGCACCATCTCCTCGGAGAGAAGGAGCTGAAGCACCAAGCTTTGTTTTATTAAGAAAATATGCAAAGAGTACATGAAGATCGCCAAGTTTGATGCACAATAATTTACTGGTCAGGTGGGTTTGAATTTGCAGAAGTTGGCATCCTTAGACATTGTGCAACTCAAGATCATTGTCAGACGAGTAAGATTTAAGATCCCCAGTAAGACAAAGAGACAGGAATTCCTGAAAGTGCTGGCTGAGGATTTTGAATTCTGTCTGGAATCAGAACAGACGGCAGAAACTGAATCAGAAACAGACAGCCGGGTTAGTTTAGCCAAAACAGAGCTGGAGGAGCTGGAAACTAAACTGGGGAAAGAAAGGGAAGAAAGACTAGCCTGAGCAAAGGAGCTAGAATTTCAGGAAAAGGAAAAAAAGAATGCAAAGCTTAGAAAGAGAGGGGGAGGGAAGAACAGAATTTCCAATTACAGGGAGATAAAGTCCAAAAGTCATCTTGAAGCTGTGAGGGGAACTCTCATTCTGCCCAACGACAGCCAGATTCCCTGTAACCCCGAAACAGGCCTCAAAGCCCTAAAATTCTCCAAATTTGTTGCCAAGTTCAAAGAGGGAGATGTAAGCCAGAATTCTCCAGCCATTCACGCCCGACCACTGCCACCAGAGGACGGAGAATTTAGCCAGAAAATCCTTCTTTACTACTTTCGATAAAGTAGCAGATCAGCTACATTTACCCGAGAAAGTATAAACTCTGCTGATACAGAGGGTGACTTTGAGCTGGCATTAGTTGTGCACGGGATCAGCAATGTGGGCACAAAATTCGGAGAGAATTGGAAAACACGAATCTCGCTGGCGAGATTGCAATTTTCAACCTTCCTGGCCAGTGGAGTAATGTAAAAAATGTAACGGGGGCCCAGGAACCTCATTTCAATACATTACCATCTCATTAGCAAGCACTGACTCCAAGACCTCCCCCACCCTCACTGAATTCAGGATGTTCCCGATGGTGGGGGTGTACAGAATCAGGGCCACAATCTGAGGATTCAGGGCAGACCATTTCAGACGGAGGTGAGGAAACATTTCTTCTCCCAAAGAGTGGTGAGCCTGTGGAATTCATTACCACAGGAAGAAATTGATGCCAAAATATTGAATGTATTCAAGCGCCAGCTGGATATTGGCCTTGGGGCGAATGGGATCAAAGGTAATGGGGTAAAAGCAGGATTAGGCTATTGAGTTGGATGATCAGCCATAATCATAATGAATGGCGGAGCAGGCTCAAAGGGCCAAATGGCCTCCTCCTGCTCCTATCTTCTATGTTTCTATGTTTCAGAAACACTGGATGACTTATGTCAGTTACTACTGCCCCCTCCAAGGCAGGGATCCTGGTGTTTTCCTCCAACTTACAACCGAGTGTGCAGCCTCTCTACACTTTGGCAACACATCACTGGAGAAGAGACACAGACATGAAAGACCTGAGCTTTGATCTTCCATGGATTGGAAGTTGGGAGGTTGGGGGAGTGGATCCAGTGTGTGTGTGTGTGTGTGTGTGTGCGGGTGGCGGGGGTGTCTTTACTGCGTCGTCAGTGTGGCAGGTAGCAGAGACATTCCACAGGCGGCGAGTGCCGAGTGTGCACAGAGATTTGAAATGACAGTGTGGAGGATATGGAGGTGAACAGAGTGATGTTTAATACGAGAGCAAATTTACAATGGTGACTTATCTCTGCTAGTGCCTAGGTTCACCCATGCCCATTAAGTACCTGTAGTTTCTTTCTTCACCTAGTGCCTTCACCTTCCCGCTCTGTCAAGGTTGAGGTGACCTGCTGACTTCCACGTCCTGTTGTCTGAGGTAACGTTGGCAAGCACCCCCTGGTGGGCCTACCTGCAGGATCTGGGCTTTTTGTTTGGGCTGCATGGGTGTTGCAATGTTGCCCTGTACAAGGCTGGAGATGTGTTGCACACAAGGATGTGGTGTCAGATGGGTTGGACACCCACCGCTCCCCCCGGTCTCCTGGGTAGAAGGCCCCGGCTGTGCTCTTGCTGATCCTCTTCACTTCTGGTTCCTGGGGGCTCCTGCTATCTTCCATGGGATAGTGGGACAGCTGGAGTCAGATCCAGAAGCCCTGCCGTCCTCCTACGCTGACAGTCATTGGACTCTCATTGATGCCTGCACTATGCAGTTGAAGCCCTGCACCATGGGGATCATACCCTCAGACATGCAGGTCATGAGCTGAACAATGGAGTGGACATCTCCTGCCATGGAGTGTACATCCTGCACCAACGTCTCCTCTGCGGACGTCACACCCGCAATGTTAGCCTCGCTATTGGAGCAACAGCACCATCTCCTCGGAGAGAAGGTGATGGAACTCCTCCTGTCGGCCTTGCAGTCCGAGGAGGGATACTGTCATCCATTCCTGATATTCGTGACTGTGCCATTAAAGTTCCAGCAGTTCTGGGGAAGTGGACTCAGGGGCACACCACCAGCCTGGGGCTCAGCAAAGTCCTAGGCTCCATCATCCCTCTCAGTGCTGCATCCCTGGGATGTCCCTGCTTCCACCTGCTGTGGGTCTTCAGCTGTGAGGTGCTCACCAGTGGGTTGAGTACTGGTAAAGAAGGTCATTCATCTTCTTGTGGCATTGCTGCCCCATCGTCTTCTGTAGTGAGCTGGCACTCACTATGGCCACTGCCTCCCAGGCAGGGGTGGTGACCATGGTGGATGAAGGTCTGCAGGAATGCAGGTGTGGGTAACCTCGTCTCTGCTGCTCACCGTTCAGGAGGTTAGTCAGGGCTCCCTCAGAGAATCTTGGTGCTGGCTCCCTGGCGGCCAACCCCATGACTGGATCTGGAACAAGTGCTGGGGAAGCATTTAAAAGGAGCGCCCCACTGCTTGCAGAGGTTAGGATTTCCCAGAGTGAGCAAATCAGCAGCAGCCGCTCCGAGCGCGGCCGTGATTCAGGTGGGTAAAAAAAAATTCTCAAAGAGGTTCAACATTCCGTGTGGTTTCCCGGCGCTGGCACCAACGGGATTTACACCGGTTTCCTCACCAGAACTAACAACTGGAAAAAGTGTGGTAACATTCCACCCACTAAGTCAGGTAACAGGAAAATTTCAAAACATCTTCTCCACCCTGGCCCCTGAAGTGACTGCTGATTACAAACAGAATAAAGATGCAACCCTGAGTGTGTGTGAACTCGTGCCAGAGGCACATCGTCAGAAATTCTGAAGTTCCCAGAAAAAGCCCACACAAACGTATCTGGAATTTGAAAGAGTCAGACAGGTTGCGTTTGACCATTGGGTGCATGTTTTAAAGAAAGAGAATACTCATGATGGAATAAGATAAGTGATTTTATTAGAGTTCAGAAATGTTCTCCTTTACAATAGTAAAATGCACCTTGAGGAACAAGGGCGGAGGAAGATAAAGAGCGAGGATTTGACTCACAGCCCTCTGAACCACAGCATGGGTCAAACTGCTCAACTCAGCAGGGAAACGATAAGAGGGAGTCAGAGGGGAAGAAAATGGACCCTAAGAGAAAAGAGGAAGGTGAGAAATGGCAAAACTCCTCCTCACCCTTGGAAAGGAAGAAATGTAGAAGGCAGAAGACGGTGCGCCATCTGTTTCAATTGAGAACCAAGCCACATAAAGGGACACCACAAGTGTGCAAAGGAATCCACAGACAGTAGACCAATGCAGCCTGTACCCAGTGGTCACTATCAGCTATCACTAAAATCATGGTCCCCTATGTGCAAATGCAGAGGCTTCTGATCTTCCTAATAGGATCTTGTGCGTAAAAGGGTAAATGGTCTCTAGTGAATCCAATGAACTGGGAAACGAAATTAACATTGACTCGGGTCTTTTCTGGGCTCAGTGGTTGATCTGTGCGGTGTGTCCCAATCACAAGCATCTCAGCTGCAAGCAGCAATACACAAGAAGGCTGCCTCTAACTTATCCAAGGCCATAAAAGGAACACTGTGTAAAAGTGGCAAGAACAGCAGCCATTGCATCAGGCAGAGAGAGTATCAGGTGGATCACGAGAGTGTCTTTCACTTGTAAGTATTTGCAGTTTGTCTTTTTGAACACCATGTAATTATTATTATGTAAGTTCAGATGTGTGAGCCTCCTTTTATTAATAGTGGGAGGGGAAAAGAAGGAGTGGTGAAGGAGAGCAAGCATCTATGAACAGTGGCAGCAGATGCATATCCTTCATTGGCAACACATGATCCCTGTAATTGAGACATCCTGTTGAGATCCTCAAGTCCTGCGCCAGGCCCTACCACCATCTTTTGGAGCCGGGGGAGCTCTGTGTTCTGCATCTTCCTCCTTGTCCACCCTTCCCTTTCTCCAATATGCTTTGCCAATCCAGGCCCTCACAGAGTTCCAGGTCCAGGCCATGTTATGGAGAGCACAGTATCACACCACTATATGCAAGACCCATGCACGAGTGTACTGCAGGGCCCAATCCACTGGTCCAGGCATTGAATTTACATCCTCAGAGACCTGATGGCCTGTTTGATGGTGGTTCTAGTAGCAGATGTCATTGATTTTAGTGCACCTGTCTTGGGTTCTCACAGAGGGATATCCCCAACTCCCTACAATTCATCCAGATAAGTTGGGAGGTTGGAACTTAGAGGATATAAGAGTCATGGCAGCTGTCAGGAAAGCCTGTACATGCGTGCAGGAAGCTCTTGTGGTCACAAAGCACTTGAATGTTGATGGAATGGAAACTCTTCCTGCTGATGAAGCTCATTGTAATAATAGCCACATGGATAGAATGGATGATGTCCTACACCTGAAGGAACACAGCGATGGAGGCAAACCCCAATGTGCTTTTATACCTGAAAGGCTCAATTTGTCTGGAATTCAATGTATTGCCCAACTCTTGCACAAAGGGCACCCTGACCTGTGACTTGTGGGATGCAAAGATGTGCTGCTGCTTGTGAAACATTGCTAAGACCTGTGATCCTTGGAAGGATCCTTGGAAGGAGACAGGGGTGAAGAAGCTCAGACCACAGAGACTTTAACAGTCTCCATCAGGGAATGACAAGCAATGCTGAGAGGTGTGATCTCTCCTACAATGAGGACATAAATCTCAGTGACTATCTGCCTGATAGACATAGTCTCCTGTCACACTGGTTCTTCCACATCTTCAGGCAGCTCTATGTTCAGCAGTAGATCCTATGTTGAGTGTATGGCCCCCTAATGCCTTCCTGGCCTTTTCTCTCTCTTCCCCTTCTCATGCCTGTGGCTCTGTCTTATCATCACTGGATCAAAAATCTGAGACTCATGCTCCTATTGCCAGCTGCTGCCCTCCTTGCAGTTATTTGAGTTTGGAAGGCTTGTCCCTTTCTTTTATGTCCCAGAAGGTTGAGAGCCTCCTGCACTGCCTGAGCACTTAATGACCGCTCCTCCTATAAACTGTGCCAACACAATGGAGAGGGTGCCAATGGATGAGTCTGAGCCCTTCTTCCTTTTATTGGTCCAATCAAATTGTTGGAGTACCCATCTCCAGGCACCCAATCTGCTTTGACCCAGCTTGCAGCCTGTGCACCTCCATCAATACCTCAACATAGAATCCCTACAGTGCAAAAGAGGCCATTCGGCACATCTGCACCAACTCTCTGACAGAGTAACTTATCTCGCCCTCTCCCTCGCCCTTTCCCCGTAACCCCACACATTTCACATGGCCAATCCATCCAACCTGCACATCTTTGGATTGTGGGGGGAACCAGAGCTCCTGGAGAAACCCACGCAGATGCAGGGAGAGCGTGCAAACACCAAACACACAGTCACCCAAGTCTCTGGAGTTGTGAGGCAGCAGTGGTAACCACTGTGCCATCGTGCCGCCTCACTATATCCTCAACAAGTTCTTAATAAGTTCTTAAACTAATTTAATTGCAATTACCAGCTGAGCAGTGGGTTTTTGGGGGCTGCCCACCTCCTGTCCTTGTGGTGGGAACAAAAATGTGGAGCCAACATGTCAGCCAGGGATGGTATTCTCATCCCCTCTATTCCCATCCAGCAGGATTAAAAGATTTAGTCCCATGAGAGCAGCGCCATAATTTAGAAGCTGAGAGAAAGTGGGGCGGCGGGGGGGTGGGGGGGGGGGGGGGGGGCGGGAGATAGTTTTCTTGGTAAACAACCTCTAAAATGTATATCCTTGTTTTATTTTGGCCTGAGGTTTGAGACATTGCTGTGAAGTACATCCAATGAAGAATAGTTCTGGCAATATTTGGTCTTCTTTCAAAGCTTAATCTTGAAGAACCCACGTCTTTGATCTCTAGTCTTATGTGTGTCAGGAAAGAATATGCTATCCTGGCTCTTTACTAAGAGCAAAGAGTGCAACAAGCTGCTGTCAGCAACACTAATTTGTTCCATATCTCTGGGATAAAGGTGTATCAGGAAAAGGGGCCCAAGAATTCAGAGAGAGATGGGAAGAGTATCATTGTGCCACTGTTATTTTATATACAACATAGGAAAACTACATATAAAAAATTGCCAAAATCTTAACCTTAATACATCTGATGCAAAATGCTAAATATGACTGAGTAGTGCACTAACAAATAACAAAATATAATTAAACACTAGTCTTAGGGCTGGATTTCCTTCAGAATGTGAGTGAGAATAGCTGTACTTAGTTTTTCTTTGTGGAAATCTAATTTTCCTCAGCTGTCCCGGCCCGTACCAATTTCCTTTGGCCTTTTTGTAGATCAGCAATGCCTCCTGAGCAAAACACATACCCACCCGAGCTGAGGTTGAGTTACTTTCTCAGGAGGCTAAGAAAATTTGGCACAAGCACCACGACTCTCACTAATTTTTAAACATGCACCAGAGAGAGCAGCCTTTCTGGATGTATCACACCTTGGTATGGCCAAGACCACAAGAAACTATGTTGTGAATATAGCCCAGTCCATTACACAAACCAGCCTCCCATCCATTGACTCTGACTACACTTCCCATGACTACACTACACATATTCCAAAATTCACTGGATTCTGGAAAGGTGCCGGTGGACTGGAAACATGTTAATGTGATGCCCTTATTCAAGAAAGGAGAGAGGCAAAAAGTTGGAAAACATAGACCAGTCAGCTTGACGTCTGTGGGGGAAAAGTTGCTGGAGTCAATCATTAATGAGGAGGTGACTGAGCATCTGGAAAAGCAAAGCTCAATTCACCAGTGTCAGCACGGTTTTGTGAAGGGCAAGTCTTGTTTGACAAACCTGCTAGAGTTCTTTGAGGATGCAACCAGCAAGATAGATAACGGGGATCCTGTGGATGTGATCTATCCGGACTTCCAGAAGGCATTTGATAAGGTGCCACACAAGAGACTGATCCAGGTTAGATCCCAAGGGGTTGGGGGTAGAGTAGTAGCTTGGATTGAGGATTGGCTGACTGATAGAAAGCAGAGGGTTGTGATAAATGGGTCCTTCTCCAGTTGGCAATCTGTAACTATTGGGGTCCCGCAGGGTTCAGTTCTCGGACCACAAGTATTTACAATCTATATCAATGATTTACAAGCAGGGACAGAGGGTAACATAGCAAAATTTGCTGACGACACAAAAATAGGTGGGAAAGTAGACTGTGATGAGGAGATAAAAAGTTTACAAATGGATATTGACAGGCTAGAGGAATGGCCAGAACCTGGCAGATGGAGTTTAATGCGGATAAATGCGAGGTTATCCATTTTGGCCAGAAAAATAAAAGGGCAAATTATTATTTAAATGGGAAACAGATTCAAAAGGCATGTGTGCAGAGGATCTGGGTGTCCTTGTGCATGAATCTCGGAAAGTGGCTATTCAGGTGCAGAATGTTATAAGGAAGGCAAATGGAATCTTGGTATTTATTGCAAAGGATCTAGAGTATAAAAGTAGAGAAGTGTCGTTACAATTGTATAATGCATTGGTGAGACCGCGCTTGGAGTAATGTATTCAGTTTTGGTCACCTTCTTTGAGGAGGGATGTGGTGGCACTGGAGGTGGTTCAGAAGAGGTTCACTGGATTGATTCCAGGTTTGAAGGGGTTGTTGTATGAGGAGTGGTTGAGTACTTGGGCTTCTAGTTGCTGGAGTACAGAAGAATGTGGGGGGATTTGATTGAGATATGTAAAATACTCAACGGGATTGATAAAGTAAATGTGAACCAAATGTTCCCCCTTCTCGAAGGGCTGAATGGCCTCCTCCTGCTCCTATGTTCAATGTTTTCGATGGGCCTGATTTTACCATCAAGTTGTGCCTGTTTTCGGGCGCAAAAACTTGATAAAGTTGGGCGTGAGATGAGTAGCGCGATCCGCGCCCGCCTCCACGCCTGTTCCCCCTTTACCAATCGCCGAAAATGGCTGTCGTCTGGACCGCGCCCGAAATGTATGCATTTAAATTGACTTAATGGGCTGCACGCCCAAACTTACCGGCACTTCCCCCTTTACCATTGCGTTCGCCCATCCAGATTCAGCACGAAACAGAAATGGTCCACAAAGGTCCGATTCAGGCGCTCCAGCTTCTGAGGAGGTAAGTTCAGAGCTTCCGGCAGCTCTCTGACTCAGATCGGGGTGGAGCCAGGGCAGGGGGTGCGGGGGGGGGGGGGGGGGGGAGCAGAGGGTGAGAGGCAGGTCAGATCGCTCTCTGGTGGGGGGAAGGGGGGTCCGCTGCCACTCTGCATGCGATTCGTGGGGGGAAAGGCGGGCAGGGGGTCACGGTCGGTCTGGATAGTAGGGGGGTGGGGGGATAAGGGGGTCAGTTATGTTGTGAGGGTGGGGCAATGTCTGTGGGGCCAGGGGGGAGGGTTTATCCAGTCTGGGAGCGATGTGGCGGGGGAGCGTTTTTCTATTTCTTTTTACTGCGCATGCACAGTTGAAGGCTCCGATCGCAACTGCAGGATTTCGGGCACGATAAGCCCCGCCCACAGGCTTCTGCAGCGTGGTTTGGAATCACTGATTGTTTTGCAGGCAGGGTGCGGATGGGGGCCCCTGAGAACGGGTCTAAAAGTTGGATCTGAAACACCCCCAAATTCAGCACTTAGAATCAATATGGTAAAATCGAGCCCGATGTTTCCACAACAGTCTAGGACAAGAGGTCATAGTTGTAGAGTAAGAGGGGGAAGGTTCAAGACAGAGATAAGGAGGAGCTACTTCTCAAAGAGGGTTATGAATCTGTGGACCTCACTGCCAAGAGTGCAGTGGATGCAGAATCAATCCATGGATTCAAGAAAGTGATAGATAAATATTTGATCAAAAGCGGGATAAAGGGCTATGGGGAAAAGGCAGGAAAATGGAGTTATGATGAGATGGAGGTCAGCCATGATCATATCGAATGGCGGAGTGGGCTCGAAGGGCTTACTTGCCTACTCTCACTCCTAATTCCTACGTGGCTAAGTTCCCGCTGTCTTAGAAAAGCAGCCAGCATAATCAAGGACTCTAAGCACCCTGGACATACACTCTTCCACCTTCTTCCGTCGGGAAAAAGGATACAAAAGCCTGAGATCACGTACCAACTGACTCAAGAACAGTTTCTACCCTGCTGTCATCAGACTTTTGGACCTACCTTATATTAATAGAACATAGAACATAGAACAGTACAGCACAGAACAGGCCCTTCGGCCCACGATGTTGTGCCGAGCTTTGTCTGAAACCCAGATCAAGCTATTTCCTCCCTATCATCCCGAAGTAGTCCATGTGCCTATCCAATAGCTTCTTAAATGTTCCTAAAGTTTCTGACTCCACTATCCGTGCAGGCAGTCCATTCCACACCCCAACCACTCTCTGAGTAAAAAACCTACCTCAGACATCCTTCCTATATCTCCCACCATGATCCCTATAGTTATGCCCCCTAGTTACCGCTCCATTCACCCGAGGAAATAGTCTTTGAACGTTCACTCTATCTATCCCCCTTATCATCTTATAAACCTCTATCAAGTCTCCTCTCAACCTCCTCCGCTCCAAAGAGAAAAGCCCAAGTTCCCTCAACCTTTCCTCATAAGACCTACCCTCCAAACCAGGCAGCATCCTGGTAAATCTCCTCTGCACTCTTTCCAGCGTTTCCACATCCTTCTTATAGTGAGGTGACCAGAACTGCACACAATATTCCAAATGTGGTCTCACCAAGGTCCTGTACAGTTGCAGCATAACCCCACGGCTCTTAAACTCAAACCCCCTGTTAATGAACGCCAACACACTATAGGCCTTCTTCACGGCTCTATCCACTTGAGTGGCAACCTTCAGAGATCTGTGGATATGGACCCCAAGATCTCTCTGTTCCTCCACATTCTTCAGAACCCTACCTTTGATTTTTCTATGACTGTAATATTATATTTTGCACCCTCTTCTTTCCTTCTGCCCCATGTACTCTATGAATGGTATGCTTTGTCTGTCTAGTGCACAAAAAACAATATTTTTCACGGTACACAAATACATGTGTTAATAATAAATCAAATCAATCAAAATTGGATTTCCTCCTCTTGTGTGGTGGTGCGATGTTTTGAAAGTCCTTTAAAAGCATGCCAGGCTTGAGAGTTTATGAAGAGAATGGAAAGCCTGCTGAGGGGTTTGGAACTTTCTAAAAGAAAAGTATAAATTTATTTCACAGCTTCAAATGTCACCGTTAGGTGCTGTATTGTAATGTGGATATGCTTTTAATGCTATGATTCATCTGTCCTTTAAAGGTAAGTTGATCCTTACATTGAACAGCTTTGCATATTTTTTCACATGTGTTGCAGTGTTTTTCTAATGCAGGAAGTAACATAATACAGAGAAAAATGTATCAAAATGTCCTGTCAGCCTGTACTGCCATCTTATCTGCTGTGCTATTAATTGGCTGATGAAAACTCAGCAGCTCCTGAGGAAGAATGGTGCGATAAAAATTCAATGAGAAAAGGCCACTCAGCCCATCAGGTCTGTTTTATCCAGACCAGGAACAGAATTTTTGGCTGGGTTGTGAAGAGGAGTCATGATGTGGAGATGCTGGCGTTGGACTGGGGTGAACACAGTAAGAAGTTTAACAACACCAGGTTAAAGTCCAACAGGTTTATTTGGTAGCAAAAGCCACACAAGCTGTTCTCTTCCTGTTGGGGAGCACTTCAGCGGTCACGGGCATTCGGCCTCTGATATTCGGGTAAGCGTTCTCCAAGGCGGCCTTCGCGACACACGACAGCGCAGAGTCGCTGAGCAGAAACTGATAGCCAAGTTCCGCACACACGAGGACGGCCTCAACCGGGATATTGGGTTCATGTCACACTATTTGTAACTCCCACAGTTGCGTGGACCTGCAGAGTTTCACTGGCTGTCTTGTCTGGAGACAATACACATCTTTTTAGCCTGTCTTGATGCTCTCTCCACTCACATTGTTTTGTTTCTTAAAGACTTGATTAGTTGTAAGTATTCGCATTCCAACCATTATTCATGTAAATTGAGTCTGTGTCTTTATAAGCTCTGTTTGTGAACAGAATTCCCACTCACCTGAAGAAGGGGCTTAGAGCTCCGAAAGCTTGTGTGGCTTTTGCTACCAAATAAACCTGTTGGACTTTAACCTGGTGTTGTTAAACTTCTTATTGTGAAGAGGAGGACATGCAGAGGGATAGGGGGTTGCCAAGAGCTCAAAATAGCCTCACCAGTTTGCCAGTTTGCCAGTCTCTGGGCTTCTTCTGTGCAGTAGGATGAGGAGCCAGCAGGGCTTCCCATCCCTATGCAGCAGGTAGCCAATTAGCGAGCGTTATTGGGGGTAGTTAACAGAGGCCATCTGAAATGTTCTTAGTGAGCCTTCAGATTACTGCAGGAAACAATTTAGGGGCCTAGAGGCCAGTTTATGGCAACATACTGGGTGGACAGTGCTCCAGGCAGGTCTGTGGCAAGAACATCCACAGGTTCCCCTCATCCGTAACAACAGCGATCTATTTCTGAATTAAAGATTGAAAATAAAATAGAGAGAGGATGCCTGCGACCTGAAGTGATCTCACATTACTTTCATCACAATTTGCTGTTCCCGTCAAGCTGGAAGGACTTTGATTGGCCCTCCAACTTTGAGGGCCCATCCACCATCCTCAATTGGATGGTGAATTTGACTCCAGGCCATTAATTGGCCACCCCTGTGAGAAGCATAGCTGAGTGACTGCTCCCTCCCCACCCCCATCTCAGATGAGGGGACCTAACAATAGTTTCACCCTTTATTTCCTGGCCCTGTTGGGAAAGGCAGGCCCTTGTATCTGATTGTTCCATTATGGGATATTTATCCCATACTACCTGTTGATCCCTTACCTTGCGACATTAGATTTTGTCCCCAACCTCCCCCAGAAAGAAATCAAGTAGTGTTGTTAAATATCTCTACCAGTGGGATTTTCTGGTCCCACACCCAAAGTCAATGGACCTTTTGCTGGTCCATCAAATTATCCGTTCCTCCTGTGAGGATTCCCGCATTCATATGAATCCCAATGGATTTGGCCGATCCCCAAAGCTGCATAGAGCTTTTTTACAAGACAGAACTTTTCCATTTTGTGGGCCGAGCCCAAGGAAACCAGAATCTGCTAAGGGAGCGTGCAATTACTTACCTCCTCAATCAACTAAAGCCAAGAATATTTTTTTTATATACCCTTTCATGTTATACACAAATTTATTGTTACCATATATTGTGGATACATGCATTATATTCATCCACATTTAATTCCAGCTTTGATTTGTCAATACATCTTGGATTTGAGCGCATAATTTAGATTGAAATTTCAGTGCAGTACAGGGGGACCGTTGTACTATAAGAGATCCTGGACTGTATTTTACCTGCCTGTTGATGATTGACTGGTAGAAGAGAGGGCTGCCAATATGTTGGGGGAAGGCTTTCTGCCATCATGGCATATCGCCAGCGATGGGCACCTCAGTGGCGCAGTCACCTGATAGGTGGCTAATTGAACTATTTAATGCCAAATTAAGGGCCACTTCCCACTCCCGTGGGCATTTTGCTCATGGCAGGACTGTTGCTGTCCTATGATGAGACCGCTGGGCAAACCAGGATTCTGGGAAAGGGGATGCCTTCTCAGGATTCTGGGAAAGGGGATGCCTTCTTGATGGGTGATCCATGGCCCAGGTTGGGATCCCCTAATGGCAATGGTTCCTCAGGTGTACCATTACCCAAAACTGGCTTTGACCTCCTCCCCAAAAACTCTGCTCTTCAGAAGGGGGTGCGACATTAAGGCACCTTCATTCTGGAGATGCAGCTTCAATTTAACCCCCATTATCAATGGTGCTGCAAAGGTCGCTGAACTACTGGCCCTCTGATTATACCAATAGCCATGATGTGGAGATGCTGGCGTTGGACTGGGGTAAACACAGTAAGAGTTTTAACAACACCAGGTTAAAATCCAACAGTATTCTGTAACTTGATTTTGTGTCTCTGTGCCCTGTTTGAGAGCAGATTTCCACTCCATCTGACGAAGGAGCAGCGCTCCAAAAGCTAATGGTATTTGCTACCAAATAAACCTGTTGGACTTTAACCTGGTGTTGTTAAAACTCTTACTTTGTATACCAATAGCTCCAGAGGGTGAGTTGCATCTTCAATTGGACATTGGCCCTGACCTATTAACTGTCCAATGCTGGCAAAATGCCAACCCAGGGTCCTATTGCTTGTCGGACAGGATCATTTTGAGCTTTTGCCCTAGGGAACAGGACTTCAAGGTCCTCCAAAAAAATTCAGTCTGCTGTCTTTCAGATGATTTGGTAAACTGAGGCTCTATCTGTCCTCTCAAGTCAGTGAAAAAGATATTATGGCTTTCAAGGAAGAGCAGCGTGATTGCCTGGTGTCCTGGTAACATTTATCCTAGAAATAGCACCATCAAAACAGATTATCTGTTTAATAACAGATTATTAACTTTATTACTTGTGGGCGTTTACTGAGTGAAAATTGACTACTGCATTTGCAACACAAACATTCACAACATTTCAAAAGACACTTAAGTCACGATGATGGGGAATCGTGACTGAGTGACATCTACCTACAACTTTACCAGCTAACCTCAGACATATTAAACTGTTTAAAGAAGACCTGTTTAAAAAAATACAAGATAATTCACTGATTAAAAATGGGTGCCACGAGTCACCTGAGGCAGCATTTTGCAATGCTTCCCATGATGGGAAATGGTGGGGCCAGAAAATTTGGAGAGCAGCCAAAGGTCCATTGATTTTGGGCAGGAATTTCCAGCCTCACCATTCTTGATGCCTGATACTATAATTTGACCACTTCTCTGGAAAGTTTCCATGTAAATTGCATTGCAGACCTACTGCATGGAATTTCACACCAAAAGTCCACTTTAAACAAGCTCTTTCTTGAAAGAATGACATTAAAAATGCAAAGTGCTGGACTTTGATCTGCTGTAGTTCTATCAAGACAACAGGAACTGCTAACCAGCCAAATGCTCATCAGCCATTCAAAACCCCTATGTGGAGAAAAAAACACATCACTTGTCAATTTCTATTTTGAAATGTTTTGGAGATGAAAAAATCAAAAAATGGGATTACTTGGTTGACAACAATGACTGCAAGGCATGCTCATTGAGTTCCTTTCTGGGAATATCCAGACAGAAATTTTTAAAAATGCTTCTGCCAAGTGGAACCAAGTGAATGAGGAGGAAAAAGAAACAGTCATCTAAAAACATCGTTGGAAGAAACAGTGAAGATCCCGCTCTCTTTCTGAAGCTACAAGAGTGTCTTTAACAAAGGCAGACTTGAACCAAGTCAACTCTCGAATCCTACAGGAAATCAACTAATTTCACAGAACCACAACACTCAACTATCTGTGCCTCAAAGACAGGCAAAGGACTTAATTGCATATTCTTTTGACTTTTTATTGCACTCTAACCTTCATACTTCAGATATGTGTATGTGGCCTGTTATGTCTTTCTTTTTGGGAAGAGGGTTTAGTAACTAATAAATTTACTCTTCTTTAACTCAAGATAACCTGGTTTGATTGGTTCCTTATTAGCAAATAAATACTTTTAGATTGGAAAAGGTATTTGTGGTGAAAAGACCTTTATTAAACCTTTGTGGCGACCAAACAAGTGGCTGAATAGAAGGGGAGCCAGCTCACTCCTCCTCACCCAGTAATAACAACTTAATTGTCTAAGGTGCATTTTAGACATCATGAGGAGATGAAAGGCGCTATATAAATGCTACCTCTTTAGTTTCCATAATATCCATCTCTTACTCATTACCTCTTCATGGAGCTCATATCAAATACAAGAGCAGGCTCGAGGGCCTGAATGGCCTACTCCTAGTCTTAATTCATATGTTTGTATGTCAGTCATATGTTTGTATGTAATTCATATGTTAGTCTGGAACAAATTTAACAATGTTACAATAGGAATTCTGTTCCATCTTAATCATAAATATTGTCGATGGTAAAGGTCCCAGAACTGCTCCTTCCACTAGTTAATTTTTACTCATGTGGAACACTTTCAGTTTATTATCACTTTCTGTCTTACATTGCCTCGCTAAGTCTCAAATCCGTCTAGACAATTTGTCTATGGGCCTTTTTCATGAGCTTTAAACTTCCTTATTAGCCTCATAAAAGAAACTTTGTTCTGCTGTTTGAAAATCCAAATAAACTATTCCTTCTGAATTAGTCTCCTACACTTGCTCAGTTAACTATCACAGAAATCTAGTCAGCTTATAAAGCATGACCTCGAACTAGTAAAGTAATGTTGACTGTTCCTTGCGTCATTTTAATGCCGTTTGGAAGAAAATGCGTGCAGAATGTATAATAGGTGGCCAATCCGCTACCAGTTTCTGTACTCCTCCTCCCTCCCAATTTAAAATTCCTCCAAGATTTTAAAATAAAATCTTTGATGCCCTTTAAAACACATTTTGCTGAACTTCTAAGTGCAGCTTCCTGCAATTTTAATAACTAAAATAAAATTCTATGGGAAAATCACACTTTAGCAAATCAATAAAGGCTTTTTAGTACATGTTGCAATAAAAAGGTTACATTGCATATAATTATAGTTTGATCTTCTCATCCACCTACACCCTATCCAGCATCATAACTGCTGAATGCAATACCAGAGCGTGTTAAGTGATGAAATATGATGTGTGTCTTGTAAAATGCTAGAGAAATTCAGTGCTCAATGAAGTTAAACATTAATAAACTCAGTTGCTGGGAGCATTAGAAGGTGTTTTCATAATGTTCTTAAATGGTAGACGGCAATTCTTGAATCTTACTTGCAGGCAAAACAACAGGTTGAAAGGTTATACCCTATCACTGAGATCTTTATTGCTTTCCTAAAATATATCTAATGTGTCAGGAATTTGTTCCTGACTGTGATATATCTCTTGAGCAGCACACAACTGTCCCCATAATACACACAAACCTTCGCTATGCTTACAGATTATGAAAGACATGATTTAATTGAAATCTTAGTCTCGCACATGTACACATAAAGAGGTGCGTGCTTATGATTCCAAAGTCTAATTAAACTAAAAGGTTGTGAATGATAAAAGCCCCATTTCAATGATCAAATGGATGTGTTTTCTTGTGGTTTCAGCTGGGTGTTCAATCTGTCCATTGTATTTAGTGCTAGTCTAGTGTTACAACCACATATATCATCATAAGGCCACAGCTGCATATATACTTTAAAAAAAAACCTTCACTCTCCACTGGCAAGGACTGTAAATTTAATGAGAGCATCTGCTGCCCTTGTGCTTAGATAATTCATACTGTGTGCCACATGTGCTAGCAGAATTTTCAGAACAGCTCTGTCCTTCAGTAATAAATTACCAGTCCATTATACAGCCTAAAGGGTCTGTGATTCATGTAATATTACACTTCAGCTAAACACTATTGACAGTGCCCATACAGGTATTTAAGTAGTCTGGCCTGTTAGAAGAGAAGCAGATTATTAAATAAATCGAGGATAGCAGTTGTCAAGCTTGATGTTGACAGCAGATGGGTCTTTGTCCTTGACCCTGCGATTCAAAGGCATTGAGCTATCTGAGTTCAGATCCTGCAGCGGATAAAATCGCACATTGCAAACAAGCAGAATACAGAGCACACAACGTCACAGAAAGGATGGCTCTGTGGCAAAAATGACAGCACAAGTCCAGTCGGACATTTAATAATAATAATAGCAAGGGCACGCTTGATCCACAGGCAAACATGAAATAATTAGAATATTGACATCACTCATTCTTTCAACTTTCATTTTTATTGAGTTTCTATTGCTTGAAACTGTAGGTCATTTGTAACACATTATGCAAATGTAAAAACTAATCTGTTGCATAATACATTAGTGTTCAATTTCCTTGTGTTAAGTAATTTATCTAGCAGTGGATTGCACATAAAGAACTCTCAGAGCTGATGTTGATTAAGCCTTCATTAAATCTCAGTGCAGCAGCAATACTTTTAAAGGATGAAATTAACTTTAGAATGCTTTCATTAAAAATAAAAATAGATAAAGCGAGGCGCTTAGATGCCTGTCAATCCCTTCTCAGCAAGCACGTACCAGCCTCAGGTCAATTTACTATATGTAGACTTAACTACAGAATGACCTATCACTGCTTTAGCTGATTTGGATTCAAGATTACAGTAAATAGATTACTGTAGTAACATGCAAATATGATTTGAAAGGAAGCTATTAGAGAGAAATGAAATCATTCTAAGGGGGGTTGATGCATTATTGTTTTGTGTATGTGTTATCAGACTTTAGTGTTTGAAAAGAGGACAAAATGAGGAGCAGAAGCTAAGACATTATGACCATTAACTGATCACTGTATAATGTTTTACTAGATTGAAGCAGCTCTATAAGTGAGACATGTTGAATAATATAGCCTCATTAACTCTCAGCCATGTACATCTAGCTCCTGGCTTCCTCCAAAATTTAAGAATATTTAAATAGACATCTACACATTGGGCGGGATTTTCTGGCCATGCTCGCCCCAAGACCGGAAAATCCAGCCCGAGATCAATGGACCTTTGAATGGTCCTGTCCCATCCACTACGATTCCCATGGCAGGCGGGATGGGAAAATTCCCCCCCACGCATGGGTCATACATGTTCTGTATACCAACTTACCAATGCTGGATCAGCTGACCCAAGACATCAAAATTAGGAATTGGGGTACAGATAAACAGTGACTTCAGTGCACGTCAGTAATGTGACTCCACAACACCCAGATGATTATGAGAGTTCTAAACTCCAGGTGTTACATAATGATTCATGATTATTGGAAAGCTTTTGGAATCTCTGTCCCATGTGGCCCATGCGGTTTGATTTGTACTATTCCACAAATACACATACATTTTCTGTCATAATCATAAATTTTTTTCAACTACATTTTGCAAGGCTGCTCTTTCCACGCAATTCATCAATATGACAACAGCACTATACACTCCGACAATGCTCAAAGTGCTTATCTAATGAGTAGTTAAGCCATAGAGATCATCATGGTCCCAGGTTCAATTCCCCATCTTTAGCCAATCTCAACTACTGTTGATGAATTAGGTTAGATTTACAGGGGTGAATTTGTTGCTATTTTGTAAACGTTTGTGAATTAACAACCTCAGATGACCTGGACGAGGGACTGGGAAAATGGCTCGGGCCCTGATCACCAGGGTGCACATTTGTGGATCACAGGGTTCAGCTGAGATGCCCCCATGGTTGAATGGCCTGTCAACATTGACTATTAATGTTCATATATGAAGAAGGGACACTTTGAGGACTTACCAAAGGGCATCTGTGAAACTGTATCGATGTAAAATATAAGTGTCTGGAATGAATTAAAAAAGCAAAATGAGTTATATATTGAATGTAATGCCATATTTTACATTAAAATATTTTTCTATTCCACCTGTAGTAAGTGTGACTTTAAAACCTTTTCAACAGCTTTGATTCCATGCATTCATTTCCAAAGGAATGAATCATGATGGACCATCCGGCTGGCTCTTGCACTGAATCAGTCTTCCTTTAATCTTTAAATAAATTGGCAAGTTTAATTGGCTAATTGAGAGTTAATATTCACAGTAATTGAGGAGAAACTTGGGAGCAGGCCATTCTTGGCTGTTCTACCAATGTAATCTGCTTTCTCAAAATAAAGCACACCAATCCCTTCGGAACATATTCAGAGAATTCACGCCTCCTGTCCAGATAATTAGACTGCTCAATTCTAATAAACTATTAGTAGCTTCTGTACATGTCAATTCAAAACATTGGGCTGACAGTGTTACCCACTTCTTACTGAAATTAACACACAGGTTCTCTGGACATGAAGATAAATGCTGTGGTCTTCAGCTTTACTCTGAGAGGGAACTTGTTTTTCCTCATCTTTGATCTTCCCCCATTACTATGGTGCCTGGAGGCCTCATTGACTCGGTTCCAGCACAGATCGATTCTGTTGCTTGATTCTGCTGATATATGAGAAATGTTGAAGGTTGGACTTATGCTAATGAGTTCCTGCGTGAAACATGGGCACAACTTCACTTTGGCCCAAGAGGCAGAGTTTGACTTATTTTGGGTTAAATTTCTTGTTTGCACCCATTGTCGGAACTCCAGGTCATAAGTTGAATATGAAAGCCTCTGTAAGTGGTATTTCAGTTTCCAAAGGGTCCCCCAAAAGCATGACTGTTCTGTCAACAAAGTTAACGTGCTGAAAATCAATGAATTAGCAAAAAGCAACGGTTTCAGCGAAACATTTGTTCCCAGGTAAGTTGTGCAATGATAATCAGATGATCAGTCAATCAGTGATCAGATAAAGTCCAGATTTTCACAGTCAGAACAACTCCGGAAACATTTAAAATCATGGACAGATACTGATTCCTGGGAGGCGATTCTCCCAAAAGTGCTGAATTGGTGGGAGAACTGTTCTAAATCCCGACTGTTTTTTCAGTTCAGCTTCTCACCTGAATCTCCACACTCTGTGCACTGCAGAGGTCCCAGTTGTGAATATCATTAAAAACCCAGGGGGGCGGGGCCTATTCGCGCTGGAGTCTGGCAGTTCTGGAACTCTGTGCATGCGCAGTGGTCCCGATCTGTCAGACTCCCCGTTTGCTGGCCAGCCTGATCGTTGGCCAGTCCGGGACCCCTGCAGTGCTGCCCCTCCAGCCGCCCCCCTCCCCCATGGCCCGATTCCGGCCCCCCACAACAATTCCTGGGCCAGCCCTGACCCCACCCTATCCCTGAGTGCCCTGATGCACAGCCCACCCCCCCAGCAGTGGCGATCCCCCCACCCCCCTCACCCACGCTGACCCCCCGTGGTCAGACACCCCGGAGGCAGGCCCCCCCCCACTGGCAGACCAGCCCCCCCCCCAGCCCGCCCCAATCGCTGCCCTCCCTCCATTCCAGACCGAGCCTGTCTGCAGAGTGGCATTGGGACCCCCCCACCCCCACTGATTGCCCCTAGGCCCTGCCCACAATAGTCCCCACCCCCTTGGCACTGCCTGATGCCCAATGGGCAGTGCCAAGATGCCCCCTGGGCATAGGAACTTTGCCCCTTGGGCAGTGCCAGGGAGCACAGGCTGGCACTGCCAGGGTGTCCATGCCCAGGGGGCACCACCACCCCCCCCCCTTGGGGGGGCCCCGATTACCCCTCCCTTCATTCTGGCGGGGTCTCTCAATATTTCCCTGAACATGGGGTGCTAGTCTGAACACTGCCGGAATGAAGTACTCCAGGTGGGATGGGAGATTCACTCGGGGTCTGAAAGGTCCCGATAATGAACTAATAAACATATATAAAACAAATTTCAAAAAGATTCAAATGACTTACCTGCCTTCCCACCGGTTTCCAGCATGTTCTGACCGGTGACTGTTCATCGGCTCTGGGAGATGTGCATGCATTCCTGCCGCATGCGCAAATCCCTGTTCAGGACCGGCGACGTGCATCTCCCACCGCGACCCGACAGAAAAGTTGTGGGTCGTAATGGGAGAATCGCGGCCCTGGTTTCTCACTCCTTTTCCTGGCATCCTCAATTTCCACTGGCGTGGGATTTGTATCCAGGTAGGAAGTCCACATCCTCCGCTCCTGATTTGGCCAGCTCCAATGCAAGGGTGGGCATCTTCTAGTGCCCTGCAATTTTCAAGGACTAGGCCAGCCTCTCCACAACTCTTGATTCACAGCCCATCAGAACAGTTGTGAACCATAGTCTGGATTGGGGAACCTTTTGAAAGGTAAGTTCAAAAAGTCTTACCCATGCCCCCCCCCCCCGCCCCCCCCCCATACCCCTTCTATGCACCCATGAACTCTCCATTTCAACTCAGTGCCAAACCATGTGTCCTACCTATCCCCATGCCCGCTTATACTCACCATTCCAATTCAGTATCAACTCATGCCCCCCACGCCCACGCCCCCTCCCCCCAGCCTATCCCCATGGCCTCTCATACTGTCCATGCCAACTTAATACCAATTCATGCCACATTTGCATAATGAGGCTTAGCTGTGAGCTCAGATCAATAAAAGCATTAACGCAGCAGGGGATTCTGTTTTGACAACTGAAGTAAATTGTTAAATTAGTTTGATTGATATCTTTATGTAGTTATAGTAAACTGTTCTTTCTGTGATCTTTCTCATTACTATCTCAATGTTTATTTGATAAAGTGACGCGAAGTGTTTGAAACCTCTGTTATTGGTACTTTGTCTCATTTACACCTTTATATGCTTGTGGAAACAACATTTTTTGTTTCAAAGGCAGATTTCTCTCAGTAGTTCAAGATTTGCCATTGTTACCAGTTAGCTCATTGGTTATGTACACAGTGCATGCAGGGTGAATGGACATGGAAGAACTACGAGTTGGCATTGAATCAGCATGAACAGTATGAGGGGCCAAGGGGAGTGCCTGGGTGCCATGAGTTGACATTGAGTTGGGATGGAAAGTATAAGGACCATGGGAGGTTGTGTGGGAGAATGAGTTGGTATGAGTTGGCTTTGAAGGAATAAGGGGCCATGGCGGTGCGTGGGCGGAGGGGGGAAGGGTGGAGAGCCTAAAACCTTTGAACATAACAAGGGAAAATCCCAGAGAACTGAGGTGGGCCTTCTTAACCAGCCTGCCAGCCTTTCGCTCTCCTGTGGAAGCACTGCTTCCGGGGTCAGGGGGCCCAACTCCACCTTGCACCTGCTCCCCAGAGCAAAGATTGGGTGGATCAGGGCACTTTCCACTGAGGTGGTTCCGCTAAGTCAGGAAGTTTTCCCGCCTCAGCAGTCAAATTCTGGCCCTTAGTGTATAGCTTCCTTTAGTAGTGCACTGATAACACAAATGAGTAAAATGCTATTGTGTACTATGCAAAACTTAGCTAACCTTAACATCTTTTCTTACCAGTACAGAAGGAGGGCATTCAGCCCATTGAGTCTGCACTAGTTCTCTAAAAGAGCATTCTATCTAATCCCACTCCCCTGCCTTATCCCCGAACAGGCACAGGAGTGTGGCGACTAGGGGATTTTCACCGTAACTTTATTGCAGTAAACCTACTTGTGACATATAAATCAACTTTACTTTGCATTACTTTACTTGCACGCTCTTTCTTTTCAGATGGCAATCCAATACTCCTTTGAATACTTCGATTGAACTTGCCCCCACCACCCTCTCAGGCAGTTTATTCCAGACTCCAACCACCGTCTGGGTGCAAAAATCTTTCCTCACATAATTTCTACTCCATTTGGCAATTATCTTGAATCTCTGCCCTCTAGCTCCTGATGCTCTCTTGAGTAGGAACAGCTTCTGTGCAATTCTGTCAGGATCCTGAGTACCTCTGTCAAGTCTTCTCTCAGCCTTCTCTTCTCCAAGGAAAACAATCCCAACCTCTCCAATCTATCCTCATAACTACTGTTCTTTGTCACTGGAATAATTCTCGTGAATCTGTTTACTTCCAAAGGATGATTGACTATATTACACCATTTAACAAATGAACTTTGCACAAACATTTTAACCAACAGATCAGAAAAAATAAATCCCTAGAATTCTTTTTAGAATTTATACATTGAAGTATTACTTTTTGAATACAGTCCTTTTCTGCATTTTAATGATTTTATTGCCCTCTGTGTGTAATACCTTTAAAAAATATTCATGCGAGGTTAGGCTGGAAATTGTACGGTGCTTATTAAAGATCTTATCCTGCAGAAATTGTTCACATAAAGTTTAATAGGCAAGCGACTTTATGAAGCTATTCATAAATATACAAGCATGCACGCAACTCATTTGAACAGTCACATGAATGTCAAAACAGCCTATTTACACTTCAAACATAAATCATTCTCTGACTTATTTTCTGGTTATGGTTGTACGTCATAAAAAAAACAACGCAGGGAAAACAAAATCAATGGATGTATGGATGGATTTCTGTTTGAGATACACTTACATTCTTTTTGATGGATGATCAGGTTTGGTAATTGTCAAATGCTTATTGATGATATTCCAGTTATGTTTTTGACATGGATACAGATCTCACATCGAATCTGCTCGTTTGGGTAACACCCGAGTTAATGGGCCGGATTCTCTGACCTCACCCCCCAGCTGCAATTCTCTGGTCCCACCGCAGTGAACAGAGATTGGGCTCAGTGCCAAATTCTCTCTTCTCACTGGCAGCAGGGCGCGAACAGCTGGAGAAATCCAGCCAAAATCTGGTCATTGCCCATTGATACGTGTACCCAACTCATTCAGTCCATAAATGATAACACTATATCATAATAACATTGTGCATTTTTCGGTATACTCTTTTGGAAAGTGCAGTGAAGGTATTTTCCAGGGAGCTCTTAGGGGTTCAGGTCAGGGGTTGGGTGGGTTGGGGAGGGCGGGGGGGTGGGATGTGGCAGTGTCTGATGTTGGGTCGTACTGGGCTGGAAGGTTCAGGCCAGGAGGGTTGGCGGGAAGAACCCTGAGAGTGATTTGATTTGATTTTGATTTGATTTATTATTGTCACATGTATTAGTATACCTTGAAAAGTATTGTTTCTTGCACGCTATACAGACAAAACATACCATTCATAGAGAAGGAAACGAGAACGTGCAGATTGTAGCGTTACAGTCATAGCTAGGTTGTAGAGAAAGATTAACTTAATGCATTTAAAAGTTTGACAGCAGCAGGGAAGAAGCTGTTCTTGGGTCAGTTGCTACATGACCTCAGACTTTTGTATCTTTTTCCTGAGGGAAGAAGGTGGAAGAGAGAATGTCTGGGGTGTGTGAGGTCCTTAATTATGCTAGCTGTGTTTCCAAGGCAGCAGGAAGTATAGACTGAGTCAATGGATGGGAGGCTGATTTGCGTGATGGATTGGGCTGCATTCACGACCTTTTGTAGTTTTGGAGATGGCGGGTGGGGTGGTTGGGGAATGGTGTAGGAGATCCCCTGGGGCTCAGGGGGTGGGGGTGATGTGGGGTGTGGATGGGTGGAGAGGGGTTGTCGCGTGCAGGGCTTGGTATGAGGCTTTAAAATAAGTACCCTGAAGTTAGAAGTTCTTTTTTTCCTTCTAATTCTTTCAGAGTAATTATGAGAGTAAAACTTAGTGATTTAAATCGCTTTGTCAGATGGTTCCCACCCCAGCACAATTGTCCAAAGGATGTTAGCCTTTCTGGACAATTGCAGGGTAAACCCTTACCTGGGAACTTCCCAAAGGGATTCCCCAGAGCATCATTGGGGTAACCCCCAAATCTGATGCTGGGGAACCAGGAATCTATGGCCCAATAATATTATCTTTCCATGTGATCCTCCTTTGGTCTCAGCTGGTTGACAACACTTTGTTTCAATTAGATTACAGGACCAATTCAGGTTAGCCATACTAAGGAACATAAGCAATCTCATCTGACACCTACAAGTGATGGATTGAATAGCCTCTTACATAAGAAGAAACTGCACAGAAGTCTCAATTTTCCATCTGGTAATCCTCACTTCTTGGATTGGCACTTTTCTTAAAGACTCCTTTACACGTGCTCTGGGTACATACTCTCACATGCTTAACTCTCTGTGATTAATGTATTGTCCATTAGCACTGTGGAACAAAACTTTCTTTGCCCCATACTGTTTATTGTGACCTGCAAATCTGATTTTGAAATTGGGATTTGCATTATCTTTCCATTTCAGCCTTTAATTGTAGTCTCTATAGCTGGATTGATTCACAGAGCATTATTTACACCAGCTAAGTGGATGGTTAGCTACTTAAGCAACATTTGTGCACGTGTTTTCACAGCCAATCAATTGTTCATTATTCTGATTTAGCCCAACCTAATGCATCCTAGCTTTCAGAGAGCAAGCTGAGTAAAATTATATATTCCTGTTAGTATATAGAAGGCGGCAATCACTTAAATTCCATTTACTACTTTCAGTGCATTGACATTTCAGTCCATCAGTTTTCTATCTGAGATCAGCTCCTTTGATTTTGAATGACAGCCAGCAGATAATTTAACTTCAGCTGTATTTAATGTAATAGCAGCTCTTTAGTGGCTTTATATTTCCCTTTAACTAGTCAGTATTCATTTAGGCCTTGCCACTTCTTCCTGCATGCAACATCTACAATACCAACGCTATATATCTAAAATGGGCGGCATGGTGGCGCAGTGGTTAGCACTGCTGCCTCACAGCACCAGAGACCCCAGGTTTGATTCTCAACTTGGGTCACTGTCTGTGCGGTGTCTGCACGTTCTTCCTGTGTCTGCATGGGTTTCCTCTGGGAGCTCCGGTTTCCTCTCACAAGTCTGAAAGATGCGCTGGTGAGATGCATTGGCCGTGCTAAATTCTCCCTCAGTGTACCCGAATAGGCGATTTTCATCGTAACTTCATTGCAGTGTTAATGTAAGCCTACTTGTGACACTAATAAATAAACTTAAAATGAAAACTGCCCATCCACAAACTTATACTCACTTATTCTATAGGTCTGGACTCAAGCAGTGAAATCTGAAAAGATATTTAGCACTGCTGCTTCACAGCTCCAGGGACCTGGGTTCGATTCCCGGCTTGGGGTCACTGTCTGTGTGGAGTTTGCACATTCTCCTCGTGTCTGCGTGGGTTTCCTCCGGGTGCTCCGGTTTCCTCCCACAGTCCAAAGATGTGCGGGTTAGGTTAATTGGCCATGCTAAATAGCCCCTTAGTGTCCCGGGATGTGTAGGTTAGAGGGATTAGCGGGTAAAATATGTAGGGATATGGGGATAGGGCCTGGGTGGGATCGTGGTCGGTGCAGACTCGATGGGCCGAATGGCCTCTTTCTGCACTGTAGGGTTTCTTCTATTTCTATGAATGGAACAGCAATCAAGGTCTGATTTACTGGTCACTATTATTTTCTAGGTTTGGACCTTTTGGCAGAATCAATCTAAACATGATAGGTTAATGACTAGAGAAGGATAGATTTTTGTTCTCGACAGGATTGAATTTGTTGCTTCCAGTGTGTCTTAATCCTTTCTTGCAGGTGTTCACCACATTGGCTTCACATTCAGTTTTCCTTAATCACAGCTGAGCAAAGGTTGACCTTTTGACCTTAGATTGTGTCATCAATCATTGCAACAGTGCACTTAAGTTTCCTTTTAGGACAATAATTTGGAGAATTTATTAAAAATAATCCCCCAATTCCCAACGGACGGCTGAAAATTTACTCCACTCATTAGTTGGGACTGTATTAGCCACTCCTGCCCTGTGAGATAATTATCAAACATCAGTCGCTGCTTTACGGTATTCACCATGCATTGTACAGCAATCAGTGAGGGGACAAAAATCAATGCTAACATCAAACCAATTTCTTTACTTCTAATACATGTTCCTCTTAACCGTACAATGTAAACTACACATTCCTTTTGTTTATCTCAGGAAAAGAGACAAAAAACTGCCAGCATACCATGTGTACAGCAGGTGAAGAATTGAAAAGAAAACAAATGTTTGGTAATCTGATTCAGAAACATATTGTACTCTTGATGTGTTGTGGAAATTGCTTTTGCTACTGATGGCGCAAAGCATGTGTTCTTAGCCTCTAATTTTTTTATAACTGCCATGCCATAAGTGATGAATGTCAGCACCGTAGAAAGTTAACTTCTTACATGCTGGCACTAAAAGAGATTTCATTAGACACAAACGTTATTAAAAAAAAACAATTTAAATATAGAATGTTAGAAGTGCCAGGTTCAATTCCAGCTTTGGGTCACTGTCTGTGTGGAGTCTGCACATTCTCCCCGTTAATGCGTGGGTTTCCTCCGGGTGCTCTGGTTTCCTCCCATAGTCCAAAGATGTGCGGGTTAGGCTGATTGACCATGTTAAATTGCCCCTTAGTGTCCCAAGATGTGCAGGTTAAAGGGATTAGCAGGGTAAATTTATGGGGTTATGGGGATAGGGGCTGGGTGGGATTGTTGTCAGTGCAGGCTTGATGGGCCGACTGGCCTCCTTCTGCACTGTAGGGATTCTATGAACATTCTAAGATTCGATTGTATTTTAGAATTGGCAGAAAGCTCAATCTGTATTAGCATAACCCTGACAATGGGCAGGATTTTATGGCCTGGCTCGTCCCAAAACCGTAAAATCCTGCCAGAGGTCAACAGACCTTCCCATTGTCCGCCCCTTGCCCGCTCCGATTTCAGTGCCGGGCGGGTGGTAAAATTCCAGCCAATAACTTCTTCTAATCAAAACATGGAATATAAATAAATATTATATACATTTACATAAAAATATTTGACAACATTCAAAGCAATTTTTGCCTTAAACTCCAAGCAATATGTATAATTCCAGTATAAAAATTGCATCTAACTTTAAGGCAATGGTGAAGTCTATAGTTTAGAATAAGCGCAACCCTGTCGCTGATTTCCCGGCAGCGTGCGGTGCAGTCAATGGGAATCCTATTGACATGCCGGCACCAGAAGACCCCGCCGCTGGTGAATGGTGCTACCTCTGGCCAAGAGAAACATAGTAAGAGTTTTAACAACACCAGGTTAAAGTCCAACAGATTTATTTGGTAGCAAATACCATTAGCTTTCGGAGCGCTGCTCCTTCGTCAGCACCGAAAGCTAATGGTATTTGCTACCAAATAAACCTGTTGGACTTTAACCTGGTGTTGTTAAAACTCTTACTGTATTTACCCCAGTCCAACGCCGGCATCTCCACATCAAGAGAAACATGCCATGAAGAGGTGAGAAAATCTCCCCAGTCAGTGTAAAGATGTTTTAGGGAAAATACATTTATTTCCAGATTAAAGCTATATATAGGCTTGCAGAATTGTGGCTATAATCAGCTCCCGAGACGTCTCTTGAGTACAGAAGCCAGCACTTACCAGGGTGATCCCCCATCCTGCTCCTTGATTGGCTCACTGGGTCATGTGACCCTTACTCTGAAGATTGATTCTAAAGGGTTAATCACAACACCCCTCCCCCTCTAAGTCCTTTTATTGAAATGTCAATACTCAATTTATGCAATCCAAAATAATTAAACATTTAGTACACAAATTTAGTCAATTATGAATTAAATCTTTCAGGGGGAATTCCAAATCCTTATCCAGTGGTGTAACTCCTCGGTCAGGGGCACTTCCACAGGATTGCTGTCACCACCAACTGCACACACAGTTCAGTTCTATTTGTTTCCATAGAGACATCAGATGTGCCTGTCACAGAACAACCAGGTACTTCAGTGCTAAAACAGTCAGCAACATTTCCCGATGGCAATATACTTCCTGACGGCAAAAATGGCTGTTGGAGCATCTCTCTTTTTCTCAAATGGTCTACGTGTTTTCGGATGATCCTTCCATCTATGCCCATTTGATAAGACAGGGATCCAGTTTTAGAGACAATGAGGAGAACCTTACCAAAAAATGGTAGAATGTTGTTTCCGGCGAGTAAAGCAATGTGTTTCTCTCCAGGGAAACAGGTCGGTTTTCTCTCCGGATCTTATGACACTCTGCCTAAAAAACTCAGGGGGGTGTTTTTCATGCAGGGGGCGGGCCTCACACGCCGGCAAAGCCTGGCTGCATTGAGATTGGGGCGCATGCTCAGAACAGGGATGGGTGGGTTCCAGCTCCGACTGGCCTTTCGAATCTGTCATCCATCGTATGGGACAACACCCCACCAACACCATTTGCAGAAGCATTGCAGATCAACACCAGTTTCTTAAATGGGTTGAAATGTACTAAGAAGTTTGAAGATTGCAGTAATTATTTTGATCTGTTGAAAGCTTCTTTCTGGGGAGTCTTCCAAGATCAACGCCAGTGTTTCTTTAGCAGATTATGCAAGGGGGCTATTAATGTCAACGAGTTTGGAAAAAAAGCGTATAGTAATTTACCATTCCCAAAAATGACATGAGCTCAGATATATTTTTGGATCTGGTGCCTCCTTTATGGCCTTGTCTCCCACTGGGTGTAATCCTTGTGCATCTATGTGGTGCACGGGATTAGTTACCTCTGTGGCTTGAAAAGTGTTTTTCTCCTTCCTGAGGCGAACTCCAGCCTCTTGAAATCTCTTCAGCACCTCCTCTAAGTTTGCTAGATGTTCGACTCCTGTTGATCCAGTTATGAGAACGTCATCAAGGTTATACCACAACTCATGGCAGCCCCTGCAGCAGACTCTCCATTGTCCTCTGGAAAATTGTACATGCTGAAGACACACCAAAAGGCAGGTGCATGTACTGGGACAATCCTTTGTGTGTGTTTATCGTGACATAACCTCAAGGAAGCATTGTCGAATTCGAGTTGTTGGTACGCCTGACTCATATCCAGCTTTGTATAAGATTGATCTCCAATCAGCTTTGTATACAGGGCTTCAATCTTCAATATTTATCCAATTTGGCAGCCCAATTAACTATTAACTTCTAATCATCACAAATGTGGACAGTCTTATCTGGTTTCAATATGGGAGTTATGGGTGCTGCCCATTCCAAGAACTGAACTGGCTGGATAATACCTGGCTTTCCAATCACTTTAATTCAGTCTTTACTTTCTCTCATAAAGCATATAGTACTGGTCTCATCCTAAAGAATCAGGGGGTCACCTTTAGGTCCACATAGATTTTCGTTTGCAGGCCTTTTATTTTGCCTAATTCATTCTTGAAGATGTCCTTGTATTTCTTCATCAGCTTGAGCAGTCCTCCTTCTCACACTTGGAAAATCTCAGTCCAATTCAACTTGATTACCTTAAGCCAATTGCAGCTGAGAAGGCTTGGTCCTTCACCAGTCACTATGATCACTGAGGGTTGGACAGACTGTTGTTTACAGGTACCATTTTTAAAAAAATCATTCACGGGATGTCAGCATTGCTGGCTGGGCCAGCATTTATTGCCCATTCCTAAAGCATTAAAAATCAACCACATTGCTGTGGGTCTGGAGTCACATGTAGGCCAGACCAGGTAGGGACAACAGATCGGCATTAGTAAACCAAATGAGTTTTTATGACAATGATTTCATGATCATCATTAGAATTTTAATTCCAGATTTTTAGTGAATTCAAATTTCACCATCTGCCACGGTGAGATTTGAACTTAGCTCCCCAGATCAGGTCCAGCCAAACCCAACCCAACCCGTTCCCCCTCCCCCTGCTTCCTCACTGCCCAACATACTTGCCACCCCCCCCACCTCCCGCGCCCCCCCCCCCCCCCCAGACTGTCTAACACCCATCCTAATCCCTGACTGCTGACCCTCACAAGCATCTTTAATGACCCTATAATGAGAATAACTGTGAGGTTATCCACTTTGGTAGCAAAAACAGGAAGGCAGATTACTATCTGAATGGCTATAAATTAAAAGAGGGAAATGTGCAATGAGACTTGTGTGTCCTCATGCACCAGTCACTGAAGGTAAGCATGCATGTGCAGCAGGCAGTGTAAAAAGCAAAGGTATGTTGGTCTTCATATCAAGAGGATTTGAGTACAGGAGCAGGGATGTCTTGCTGCAATTATACAGGATGTTGGGGAGGCCACACCAGGAATAGTGCGCGCAGTTTTGGTCTCTTTATCTGAGGAAGGATGATCTTGCTACAGAGGGAGTGCAGCGAAGGGTTACCAGACTAATTGCTGGGATGGCATGACTGATGTATTTGGAGAGATTGAGTCAGTTAGGATTATATTCACTGGAGTTTAGAAGAATTGAGGGGGGATCTCATAAAAGCTCTGACAGGATTCTGACAGGATTAAATACGACAGATGAAAGAAGAATGTTCCCAATGGTGGGGGTGTCCAGAACGAGGGGTTACAGTCTAAGGATACAAGGTAAACCTTTTAGGACTGAGTTGAGGAGGAACTTGGTGAATCTGTGGAATTCACTATCACATGCAACGATTGAGGCCAAAACATTATCGGTGGGATTTTACAGCCTCACTCAAGCAAGACTGGAAAATCCCGCCCAAGGTCAACGGACATTTCCGTTTTCCACCCCTCGCCCGCTCCGACTCCGTGTTGGACAGGGCAGTAGAATTCCAGCGTATATGTTTTCAAGAAGGAGCTAGATACAGCTCTTTGGGTGAAGGGGGATTAAATGATTTGGGGGGAAGGTGGGATCAGGCTATTGAGTTGGATGAGTTAATGAATGACGGAGGAGGCTCAAAGGGCCGAGTGGCCTACTCCTGCTCCTATTTTCTACATTTCTATGTTTCACAGGTTTTTTGTTAACAGACATATTCAATTGTGAGAGCATTAAATAAGCTGTAGAGGCTGATAATAGTAAATATGCCATTCACATGGGAGGAAATGATCAGCAAAATGCAATTAAAGTCTGTGGCTGGGTTTTGTAATTATAACATTAATTATTGGCATGAAAATGACTGCAATGAGATCACATAGGTATCCAATTTTACAGAAAAAATCCAGTAAAGGTTATGTTGTCACTTCAAAGCTCAGGCACTGTACAATCTATGGTGAAACATGTTTTGGTTTGGGTTTTATGTTTGAGCAGCATTTGGTGCAAATCGATTGGACTTAATGTTCATGCAGAATTATTAATGTAACAATCAGCCTGTGAAGCTGCCTCAGCACACCCTTCATCTCCCTGGCATTGTGAATCTTTTATGGCGTTTCAATGATTTTCTCCACTCTCTGCCAGACAATTAAAATTCTAATCACTGCCACAGCCGCTGAGAGAGGGAGAGGAAAAAAAAAATCCTTTATTTCTCCGCACTGTGGAAGGTGGTCTCAAGGTGTTCTTTGCTGCCAGGGGAACAAAAGAGAATTAGTCTAAGAATGTAGCATAATATGTAATTCACATTTCGATTTGTTTGGTGGGGGAGGTGCAGAGAGATGAAGTCATGTTACAAATTTGCAGTTGCTGATTGATGACCCTAAGCAATAAGATGTGATTTTGGCTCTAATGCTCTTGTTCTTTTCTCTCTCCTCGCAGTTTCAGAGTTCTCCCTCATCTAATTTCCTCTCACAGCAGCCAGCTGAATGTTTGACACTAGGAAAATGTCTGCCAACGAACTTTAGCGGGAGGCAGTTTTTAATTAACAGGGGCCAGGGAAGGTGATAGCCTGAAGGGGCTTGAAGAAATGAACAAGGGGAGGTTGTTCCTTGCTTTTTGCAGCCTCTGAAAAGCCAGCCAGATTACTGTTGTCTGTTCTTATTGAACTTTCTCTGTGTTTTTATTGATCCACTTGTCAGGAGCTGACAAAAGGACTGCAGGCTGGCAGTTGTTTGTTCATGATGACAGTTTGGGTTCAGACTGTCCCCGTAACAGTCAGCCATTGTTGAACTTACGATTTGGCTAAAAAGAATTTTTTTTTAATCAGGGCGGATTTATGCATGCATGCATTGCAAGCGCTCACAAATGAAAGGTGACCCATGTTTCTTTTTCAAAAACAATTTTAGATTATCCATCTTGAAGAGTTTTGTATTAAGAGATGCCTTAATCTTTAAAATACAAAAAAATCACAAAATGAGTGTATTATGTTGAGCAGCTGGAATACCACGGAAATATGTCAAGTAAAATAAAAATGAATTATTTTATCAATTATTTTTCAATCTTACTCAGAAAGGAAGCTGGTTGATTTATATTCTTTTCCCCCAGCCTGATGCTGTGCAATCAGTAGTTGAAAGCTATAGGCTGATGAAAAATTTATTTTGCTGAATAAAATATGCCGCACAGATTAACACCTCTCCAAGCAGCATGAATATCTTACATCTTTTGCATTCAGCAAATGATTAAATAATCATGACAGAGTATTTACAGGAAATTACTGTTTAAACAATGATGAAATGTTTCTTTTTAAATTCTGTTTGCTGCAGAGTTTTATACTGACAGAATTAATTTTCCGCATCAAATGTCCTATTTTACTAACTGTGCAATGACTGCCTTTGAGGATCCTTTGACCGCTCAGAGTTTGCAGTTCCCCTGTACCTAGTGACACCATCCCCAGCCACATCCTGCTATTGCAAGTGAGAGTGGATTAATATTGATTTTTGCCTTTGAAGATTGAAGGTTCTTCTTAATGCCCATAAATTACACAGCAGCAATGACAAAGATAAGAAAATACTTGTTTCTCCTTGTTCTTAAAAAGAAATGCTTATCTAGCGATGCTCTGTGCTGTGTCTCACAATCTGCCTCACTGTCCATTCTCACTTAAGAAGTAAAGGTAAAAGGTAGCCAAAAACTCTCGGAGGCTGGCAGATTACAGATTTTGTGAGAGCCATGACAGGAATAGCAAAAGCATAAATTTCAGACCGTAGTAAAGCTCAGTCTTTTCCTTTCTGTGCAAAAAGTTCATTGTCGGCAGATGTACAAAACATTACAGCAATAATTGAGGGTGATACACTATTACCTTGAAACAAATAGAATATCTTCTCGTGGTCCCACATTACGCCATGCATTTTATATCTTAATTAACTTTGAATGGATATGTCTGTGTGCTCTTCCGTCAGACTGAGGATAATCTAGAGAGAGTTGAAGGCCAAGATCAAAGTTCAACACTGTCAGTAGCCTAGCTGATCCTTCAGTATGTCAAGGTAAAACAGGCATCGTTTATTTTTGTTATCAATCACATATTGCAGTATCAGTGACTTCATTTCACATTCATTACTTTTTAGAAAGTGCTAAGGTTAAATGATAAGGTTTCTTCTCCTCTTGCTTGTGTCTGAATGTGGCATTGTGACAAAAGTACCTCAAAAATAGACACTTCATTCATACTGTCGGTGTGGAGTTTGCACGTCCTTCCCATGTCTGCGTGGATTTCCTCCGGGTGCTCCGGTTTCCTCTTACGGTCCAAAAATGTGCAGGTTAAGTGGATTGGCTATGGTAAATTGCCCCTTAATGTCAAAGATGTGTCGGTTAGATGGGTCAGCCATGGTAAATGTGTATGGTTATGGGGATAGGGCAGTGGGAGAAGGCCTGGGTAAGATACTTTGTCAGAGAGTCGATGCAGACTTGATGGGCCGAACGGCCTACTCTGCATTGGAGGAAGTCTATGATTCTATGATTCATAAAGAGCAACTCTTCTCACAGAGATTTCTTTTGGAATCCTCCTTGTTTGAAGAACCTCAAAGGGGGAGGAGTTGATCAATGAAAGCAATTGGTCAGTAGCAGAGGGGTAAGGGTGCAGATTGGACAGAGGGAAGTGGAAGCAAATGGGAAGGGTGGACTGGCTGGTAGTGGTCCTCTTTCTTTGAATGTAGGGTCAGGAGGAGCACGCCTGCTCCTTCGACCTCCATATTCAGTTAAGAATATTTTAAAAGTGAATCTTGTTGGCTGCTGCCTCAGGGACAGCCTGTGGTGTAACAGATAAACCCGATTTTCTCGATACAGCCAGCACTTTAACTGACTGCCTCTGAGCAAGCCACTTTTGGGGAGGAGGCCTCAACCAAGCATAACGCCCCTTATTTGCATATTTAGAAGACTAATAACTGTTTCGGCTATGAACACTACTTGCAGATATTTTTCTGGTCTTTACCAATGCAGTAAGTGGAGCTGTTATTGTTCATAATGAAATGTGCTTCCTGCTGCCATAGTGGAAGCTTCAAAGGTCATTTAGCTGAAAAATAGGCACTGCATGGCTGAATCTTTAGGTCCATGATTTTATTCATCTTTATTTTATCCAAATTTCTCCACCTAGTTTTCCAGTAAACATTTGAATGAAAACGCACCAAGAAATGCTGACTTATAAAACAACTTTAAGAAAGCTTATATTATGACATTGTTTTTCTTTCTTTATTAACCTCAGCTGCATGTATATGTTGATAGAGTGGGAGGAGCCTCATCTGGAAGATTAACACAGAAAAGCTGCATGTCCTTTATCTGTTTTGTCCATTCTATGTAATTCTGTCAAACTTCCCTTTTTTTTACTCCCATTTCTCCATTTTCTTTGTTTGCCCCGTGGTTTTTGATTTTTTTTTTGTTTGTGTTTGTACCTTGCGCTAGAAATTGGTCGGCACAATCCATGGGCACAGGTACTGTGATTTATGACCTGTCTGCCCTCATCGTTGTGGAGGCAGGCAGCTCCAAATTTGATGCTACCTCTTTTATTTACCTGACTGTAGAGTAGGTCCAAGCAGGACCTACACTACAGGTGACCAGAGTGCTCAATAGGGGGCTGAGCAGCAAGCTGTTGGCCTCAAAAGCAGTCCATCCTTCTGAAAGGGAAGCTGCACTGAATCACAGAACGTTATTGCTGTAAAAAGATAAAGCTCGGGACCATCAGGGTAGAGAGAGGACACCCAGGTTCACACGTGGGATACTGGTGATCTTAGACACGGAGGTGGATAGGAGGAAAGACCTCATTATTCCTCAGGGGGCCAGGAGACCCTGTGAAGGACTGCTCTCAGAAGCGATTAGGCCAAGGAAGTCAATTCCCGAAGCCTGGGATTATTGTCACAAGCTGTCTAGTGACCTCAAGTAGGTGGTCAAGGTCAGCGAATACATTTTCACAAGATATTTCTGACCCACTACACCATCAACCCCGAGCACTGCTCAATGCAGCACACCCCCATCACTCACCTACTAACCCTCAGCACTCACGTTTAATATCCACGTACTCCAGTTCACTCTCACACAATCAGATTAGCCAGCAGTTTTCCATGCCCTGCAGTGACGGTGCTGCAATGGATTGAAAGGGGCTTCTGATGGAAGCAATCCCTCTCCCTTCCCATGCAAGTTGGAACACTTTTTATTTTCCTCCATGCAAGTTCAATCCTCTCTCCAGCTTAAGAATTGAGGTGGGAAATGGCCCTTCAGTGAGCAATAATTGGTCACTTAAGGACCTCAATTGGGGCAAGAGTGGGCTTCTCATCTGAGGGTCTTGCCCATCCCAGTGTAAAATCACTGCGTGGTCGGAATGGACTGGAACCCGGAGGGAATTCTGTCCCTTTAATTTCATGTAACCCCCCCACTGATGGGAGAGTGTAAAATTCTGACGCTGAAGGAATAAGTCCTTGCACATGTAGAAATTAATCTTGAGTGTCATAGAGGCTGCCAGTAATTTAGCCTTATCACTCTGTTAAAAATTTACTTTCGCTAGAACGGGCGAGCCCTCACCACTTGCGGTGAGTTTAATGTGTACCTATATCCCATCAGCACAGCAATGTCAACCCCTTCCATGTGTTTCAATATCAAGTCTCTTTGCGAGGTGTCAGCATCGCGCAGCTACTGAGGGTGGCAAGGTAACTTGGACAGCGACTTCCCATTTTAAAGTATTTAACTGCACATTATTAAATTCTCGACTATGAGGGAGTATCCTCAAGAACTCACACCACAGGCAGATGTCGGGGAATGCAGGTATTTATTGCAGGTCTATTCCCTCCCACATTCCAAACTACCACTGCCCTCCCAGAGCAGCTCCCAGGCAAATCACTCCACACCCAGGGCCACCTGACCTGTTCCCTTAAAGGGGCTACGTCCCACCATACACCACACCATACACCACACATGTGTAGTTTCCTGAAGTTGCTATTTGAATTACACTTTTTTGACCAGAACTATTCATGCTGTCGGGATCTTCTGGTCCCTCCAACGGCCCAACTCCGCCATGGGATTCCCAATGGTGTGGGGTGCAGTCATTGGGAAATCCCATTGACAGTGGTGGGACCAAAAGATCCTGCCGCTGCCTAATGGCGCACCAACTCCCGCCGTAAGAAACACGCAACAGGGAGGCCAGAAAGTCCCCCTGTTTATACAGCATTGATTTCTGCACCCGTCATTTTCACCAGAAAAATCAGGTACATGTTTTCTGTACATAATTCTGTACATAATTAAAACAGTCAACCTAGTGGGAACACCAGCTATCAAAGAGAGCAAATAACTTCCATTGAGGTTAGACTTCTGTATAACCATGGATAGAAATTTGGAAAAAGCTACACAGTCTAATTAACTAAACGTTGTTTGTTAAATATCTACTTAGCATTGTCACTTAGGAATTAAAAACCTATTTACACTCTCTTCATGACCAACTTATCACTCCTGAGGTGCAGTGCCCGGAATTGAACACTTGCACTTGAGTTCTAAACAGAGCTTCATACAATATTAGCCCAACTTTTACTCCTTCCAACCGCCTTGAGACGATGTCCAATGTCCCCTTAGCCTTTTAAGTTATTTTTTGTACCCATTTACTAATTTGCTGAAGAAAAGCCAAATGCCTTTTTTTAAAAATTACCTCACAAAGTATCGCAACATGCACAATATACTGATGTTCAAAGCATTTCCTAGATAAAGGATGTGGATGCGTGTCCGCAATTCCACACGTACAAGCAGCCAATGTCTGCTGTGGGGTAAGAGTGTAAAGGTGAGTTGCAGCACAATGTCACTGCCTTCTTCATAATAAGGGAGAAAAAGACAGAGAAGTAGCTTTGTTAAAATTAAGTCTAAGATAAGAAAGGAGGCAGCAAAAGGAAGGGGAGAAAGTAGCTTTGCATTGAGTTCTGACATTTGCTTTGCACATTATTAATGTTGCTAAGCTTTAGAAATTCCCAAACAACTCACCTTCAAAGCATTCTGCCCAAGTCAAAAGCCAGACAGGTCAGGGCAAGCAACTCCTGCGCGCTATGGAACTGCAATTTACAGCAATGTTATCGGATTGCCTATGCCTGACACATTCAACAGAGAAACGATAGAGAGAAAAAGGAAGCAAGTGCTTCTGTCGAGTTTAAAGACCATTTTCAAGCAAATTTTTGAAGCAAAGTTTATCACACAAGTCTTAAAAAAGGTGCGGAAAAACATGGTCAAAATGCATCAAGTTTTAAAGTTGCTTTCCCAGAACTGTGAACAATAAGCAATTCGTTATAGAGAAAGAAAATACTGGAAACACTCAATAGGTTAGGCAGCATCTGTGGAGAGTTAAATAGTGGGCAGAATTCTCCCATCCGGGACCCAGTCCTGTGACGGGGATGGGGATAGGAAGTTTCCTGCTGCGTAGACTGACTGGAAAGCACACATCTTCCATGTCCGACATAATTAATTACGCATCCAGGGATGTTGAGCCATCTTCTGAGGTTGCACTGGCTTGATGGTACACATCACGCCATCATATCTTGATGCCGTATTTAAAGGCGCCAACATCACTGACTCACTGTTGAAGAAAGAAGATGGATCTGTAAGAACACACTGAGGTTGCAAGATGGACCTCCTCCTTGGTACTGAAACTGGAAGATTCACCTGATAGATGCCCCCCAGCACCCCCAACACCCCTCCCACCCCCGGCCATTGCAGCAATGTTCCAGGGTACAGGGTCACTGGCGGCCCCCATCTCAAACTCTGGAGGCAGCCCCAAATGTTCAACTGACCCGGCAGGGGCACGGGAGAATTTTACCTCGGGTGCAATTTAGAGTCAGTGATAGGGTCCGCACCCACCAACTGGAGAAGTGGGTGGAAGTCCGCCTTGCTTTTCTCTGGGAGGCCTGACACAGTTACAAGGTAAGCAGGCACTTACCCGTGCAGAATTAGCTTTCCATTTCAATTCAGCCCCCTGTAGGATGGGAATATTATCCCTGAAATCTGATGGCCAATCAGAGGTTGGCAGCTCTTCAAGCACTGGCAGCACCACTGAGAACATTGGTTTCTGAAGCCAGTGAAAAGGTAATTGGGGCAGGATCAGGGTCAAAGGGAGGGCATCGCTGGTGGCGGGGGTGGGGGGTGGGGGGGGGGGGGTGGGGGGGTGGTCTGATGGACAGATGCAAGGGCAGGGGGTTGGCTCCCAGTATACCTCTTCTTATTGTGGGCAAGTCCCTCAATCACAGGCACTCAGTGAGGGACCCCCAGTAGAAAGCTGGCAAATCAGTCAGGACACCTTTCTAGAGGGACGTGAGACTAATGTGAGTCTTGCCTAATCCCTGAGCCGCCATTCAAGCCTAGTTGGCCCAGGGATAATGGTTATAAGCGGCTTGCTAATGAGTCCAATTGTCTTTGCGCTACCAGTGGATGGGCTTCCCACATTGGCCCCTTCCTGCCGCTCACTGAATGCGGGACAGTTTTCCTGCCTCTGGGATTTTCGTGCCTGCCGCCATCCTGCCGTCTCCAGTGGGCTCCATTCAATTCTGCCCATTGTTTCAGGTCCAGCAGTCCACTAGCCCGCCTTGCCAATCAATAAACAGCTCATGTGGTTTCTGTTGCGGAGCTCCTGGTCTCGAGTACTCAGCAGCAGCTGCCTGACACAGAGAGATGAAAAACAGAGACGTTGGCAATTTTTCAGGTTTTTTAAGCAGAAAGCTGCAGGGTCATGTTGTCAGGCTCAGAAGGCGAGCATGCAAAAGGGTAGTTAAATGTTATTGGTCCTGAAGTTCCACAGAGCCACTGGTAATACCTTGGTTGCATCAGGTTTCACTACAGTGACTTGTTGCCAGGAGCTGCTTTTCACAGTGGTTTTGATGTTGGATCTGTTTGGATGCTATGCAACAATTGAATTTACAGATAGTTTCTCAAAGCTAGATCTTATCATGCCCTGTCCCTTCTAACCTCCTTGCAATTTTGAAGCATTCTTCTTCTAAGAATAGCCAGCAATTCTTTACAAGGTTTCGGCACTGGATAATGTGCTCCTTGTCCCTATGACACTTCTATTGCATCCAAAGAGCACTTGGAGAGCTCCTGATATCTATTTAAATGCCCTGACTGTGCATTACGCTGGGAGAGGTGAAAGAAGCATTGCTGTTCCTGGCCTGCATTATCAACCACATGGTCTGCAAAATGAGCCAAATGAATAATTTTAGATAAAGCTTGAGTTGTATTAAATATCACTGAAAACTGTTAATTATCAGGACGTATTGATTATTTCGTCTACTATCAATAATTTCTGCCATTGTGACATTTATTCAATAATCCTGATTCTGCAGGGAAGCCTGCTTACAAAATCCTCTGTGATAAGAGCATCCAATTTATATGAATGATTAGAAAAGCTCAATCTTTTTCCCAATTAACTCACACATTCACCACATAAAAAGCTTGTAAGACTGATCTACTTATGAAACATGTTTCTTGAGAAGGTATGAATAAGGCTGCACTTTACATCATGGACTCGATTTCAGTTTACTGTGAGCAAGTGCCAAAGTGATTATTCAATGCATTCAGGAGCAAATTAGCTTTATATACGTTGGTCAGATTGGATTATTAATTCTAACACTGTAGTTTCAATACCTGCAGACGTATTTTGAGTAGAGTGCGACCAGAGGAATTTGAAGAGGAAATATCGAACATAAACATGAAAATCGCAGACCACAAGTGAAGCTCAGTATTCAGACAGTCTAGCAATAAGATGGAATCTTTGGCACCCAAAATGGCACACCAGCCAAAACAGACTGTCTGAAATTCTGCTGGAAGCGCATCAATGGCACTAATTCATTTGCTCCGCACATTTTGCACTTCCGTTGCACAGAAGGGATTCATCATGGTTCCCTCGTTTACAAACTGTTCGTGTGTTCTCAGCGCAATTTGTGTCACAATGTTGGAAGTGTGGAGGCCAAGAGGAGGAAGGTTGCTTTTCCAAGATTGGAGTATAAATATGCTGGTGCAGCTTCTGTGTATCAGCAATTCCTGCAAATGTTCTCCTGACTTTGCTGTCTATTGTGCTGAGCTGGGGCCAGGAATCCACCAATTTCAAGGTTACAGAGACCGGTTTCCCTCACTGAGATCATGTAGAGGGAGGAAACAGTAAAAATAACAGAATTGTAGAATCACCAACACAGAAGAAATCTATCCAGCTCATCACGCAATCTGGAAGAGCTCTGTAGTTAGTGCTCTTCCCCATTCTTTCCTCAGAACCCTGCATTTTAAAAAATTTCCAAGTATTTATCCAATTCCTTTTGGAAAGCTACTATTGAAACTTCCAGGCAATGCATTCCAGATCAGAACAACTTACTGTATAAAAAAAATTAAAGAATAGAAATTAAAAGCAGGATAGACAATTTTGTTCCTCAAGCCTGTTCCACCATTTCATGGCTGATCTGATTGTGGCCTCTACTTTCCGATCTAACCCTTGCATTCTTTCACTCCCTCGTCAGTGAAGAAAATATCTAACTGAGTCTTAAGAATAACCAGTGACCCTTCCTCCACTGCTCCCGGGGGAAGAGAATTCCACAGACTAATGACCCCCGAAGAGAAAAACATTCTTTTCATCTCCATCTTTAAGGGAAAACAACTTGGGCAGAATTCTTCCATTTGGGACTAAGTCCCATGGGGGTGGGAACGTGAAAGCTGACAGGGAAAGTTTGCCATATCTTCCAGCCCCAAGCTAATTTGTTATGCACTCGGGGGGTTTAGCGCTGTATTCCGTCGAGTGGCGCGCCCAAGTCCCGCTATCATATCTGGATGCCATATTGAAACGGTGTCCAACATCACCAACTAACCATTAAGGATAAAAGATAGACCTCCCTGAAGAAAGAAGATGGATCTCCAGAAACACGCTCAGTCTGGAAGATGGGCCACCTCAATGATGCTGAATCTGGAAGATCCACCTGTGGATGCTTCCCCAACCCACTGCTGTGGTGCTCCGGGGTCCAGGGTTGCTGGTGGCCTCCATCCTGAACTCCAGAGGCTGTATCAGGAATTCATTAAGTCGCTGCTGCTTGCCAAAATGCTCCAGACGTGTTCCGGACTGACAGTTTCCCGCTGGTGTCAGGAGTCGGGCTTGGGTGAACGATTCCAGTGATGGAAGGGGTCAACGACTGTACTATCAAGCAGCACCTGCTCAGCAATAGCCTGCTCAGTTTGGGTTTCGCCAGGGTCACTCAGCTCCTGACCTCATTACAGCCTTGGTTCAAACACGGACAAAAGAGCTGAATTCCAGAGGTGAGGTGAGAGTGACGGCCCTTGAATCAAGGCCGCATTCGACTGAGTGTGGCATCAAGGAGCCCTAGCGAAACTGGAATCAATGGATATCAGGGGGCAAACACTCCGCTGGTTGGAGTCATACCTGGCACATAAAAAGATGGCTGTGGTTGTGGAAGGTCAATCATCTCAGCTCCAGGACAGCTCTGCAGGAATCCCTCAGTGTCCTTAGTGTCCTAAGTCCAACAATCAATGACCTTCCCTCCGTCATAAGGTCAGAAGTGGGGATGTTCACCGATGATTGCACAAAGTTCAGCACCATTCACAACTCCTCAGATATTGAAGCGGTCCATGCTCAAATGGAACAAGATCTGGACAGTTTCCAGGCTTGGGCTGACAAGTGACAAGTAACATTCGCGCCATACAAATGCCAGGCAATGACCATCACCAATAAGAGATACTCTAACCACCGCCCCTTGACATTCAATGGTATTACCATCACTGAATCCCCCACTGTCAACATCCTTGGGGTTCCATTGACCAGAAACTCAATGGACTCACCACATAAACACAGTGGCTACAAGAGCAGGTCAGAGGCTAGGAATACTGCAGCGAGTAACTCACCTCCTGACTCCCCAAAGCCTATCCACTATCTACAAGGCACAAGTCAGGAGTGTGATGGAATACTCCCCCACTTGCCTGGATGGGTGCAGCTCCAACAACACTCCAGAAACTTGACACCATCCAGGACAAAGCAGCCTGCTTGATTGGCATCACATCCACAAACATTCAATCTTTCCACCACCAACACTCAGTAGCAGCAGTGTGTACTATCTACAAGATGCACTGCAGCAATTCACCAAAGATCCTTAGACAGCACCTTCCAAACCCACGAGCAAACCCACCTTCCATCTAGAAGGACAAGAGCAGCAGATACATGGGAACACCACCACCTGCAAGTTCCTCTCCAAGCCACTCACCATCCTGATTTGGAAATATATCTCCGTTACTTTGCTGTTGCTGGGTCAAAATCCTGGAATTCCCTCCCTAACGGCATTGTGGGTCAATCCACAGCACATGGACTGCAGTGATTCAAGAAGGCAGCTCACCACCACCTTCTCAAGGGCAACTAGGGATGGGCAATAAATGCTGGCCAGCCAGCGACAGCCGTGTCCCACGAATGAATAAAGAAAAAAAATTCCAGTTCATCTGCATCTATTCGCAGAATGCAAATCCGTTTCACACCAGCCTTCAGCCATGGTGGGCACCAACGGAAGATCCCGTGGGAAATTCACGGCAGTGTAAATCCAATTTTAGAACTCCTGCTGAATTCTCTCTCCCACTCCCTCTCCCCGCCAACTGCCATTGAACCTGCCGATGGGACTATGGGAGAATTCTGCCCCTTATCTTTAAACAATGTCCCTAATTCTAAAAACATCCTCTCAGCATCCACCCCCAGGGTCTTGCATGTTTCAATAAGATCATCTCTCACTCTTCTAAACTCCAGTGGATGCAGGCCCAACTGTCCAACCTTCCCCATAAGAAAACCCCCTCACCCCAGGAATCAGTCAAGTGAACTGCTTCTAATATAGTTATAGCCTTTCTTCCAGCCTTATGCAGTTCCGTGTATATTGGCAGCCAAGAATGGAGGTTACCTAAGCTCTCAACTTCACCTTGCTTCAAAGCAGATTGTCCATTCTCCATTTTGTTTTTAAAAGAAAGCATCTATAAGTTTGTGACAAGCATAATATGTCATCTTTCTTGTAAGCCTCATTCTCTGACTAAAAAAGAGAGGCACCAAGATAGACCTCCAAATGTATGTTCTCTTGTTTAGGACATCACTGTGGTCAATTTTATAGCTACAGTAAGTCTCAGGGAACAATGAGCATTTCACCAATGTCTCCATGAATGCAAACAAAGGAAGTCTATAATAAAATGGAGAGGTGTACACCTGGAGCAAGCCGTTCAAACTCTTCCTTTGTTCGCACATTCTGTCATTTGGTAACTTATCTTGCATCACTACATCATATCAATAGCTATTCGAATGTACTTCAAGATATACAGATTTCCAATAAATGCCTTTTCCCATTGTCTTTCCAAATCTCTAGTTAAGGGGCCAGCACCTCGCAGTCTGGATGCAGAAGGAAACCTCACAGAGAGTCAGTGGACATCAACCTCACTTCATTCTCCCACTGTGGGCCATAATTTTACATGACACAATGAGGAAAGGAAGATTGTTCCAGGAGTGGGTGGTGAAAGCTTTCTCATTCCACTCCTGTTTCCAGAATAATCCTGAGCCGGCTGGCCAATTAATGACCAGCAGGTGGGGTGGTTATCCATTCACCGGTCAGAGGCAGGGAACGAGACACCGGCTGCATCCTCAGCTGTCGCCAGCACAGGAACAAGAGCCTCCTCTCTTATTTCAGCTTCTTGGGTTAAGAGGAGGAAAGCAAAAAAAGGTTGTGTGGTGGACCCAGCATGGAGGACACTGGTCAAAAAGGATCATCACACCTAATTGTCATTATCCTCCTGGAACCTGTTGGATATTAATATTACACATGCGTGCCTGCATTGTCTAGACTCCTTCCGAGCTCCCTCAGCTTCCTCGCCCTCAGACCTCTTGTCATTGGAGGACACATGCCGCTCCTTTATCTCGACACCTGGAAGACAGCCCCTTCACAATGCCAGGGTATGTAGGGTGCAGCAAGCCACAAAAATGCATGAGACCCCCTTGGGAGAGTAGTGGAAAGTGCCACCTGACCTATCCAGACATTGCATCTTCACAATGCCAATGGTCTGTTCCATCAGTGAGTGTGTTGAGGGGTGAGCAGCTTTATACCTTTCCTCAGAGGCACCTGCAGGCCACCAGACAGGCACCATCAGCCATGTCTTTAGTTGGTAGCCTTTGTTCCTGAGGAGCCAATCCTAGATGTACTGAGGTCCCTCAAAGATCTGTGGAATCTGTGATTGATTCAAGATGTATGAGTCATGGCAACCTCCTGGTTGTCTGGCACTTACGTGCATAATGGGTGGGATTTTCCCAAAAAATGGCAAAATATCAGGTTCTGACTAAAAACCGGCATGTTTCTCCCCAGAGGGGGTGTGTTCTGTACCCTCATTGTGAGCGACGGGGCCTATAGACCTGTCGGCCTCAGCTTCTGGGATCTAAAGGGCCCCACTGCCCCTTGCTTATCAGGCTGAGCCTCTTCCCTTTACCCAGCATGATGTTGAAATGCCCTTCTTTTCCACCTTTGCTGTTGCCTGTATGCCAGAATGAATGTCCCGAGGCATGGTACATTGGGGAAACCATGCAGACGACTACGACAACGGATGAATGAACACCGCTCGACAATCACCAGGCAAGACTGTTCTCTTCCTGTGGGGGAGCACTTCAGCAGTCACGGGCATTCAGCCTTGGATCTTCAGGTAAGCGTTCTCCAAGGCGGCCTTCACGACACACGACAGCGCAGAGTCGCTGAGCAGAAACTGATAGCCAAGTTCCGCACACATGAGGACGGCCTAAACCGGGATGTTGGATTTATGTCACATTATCAGTAACCCCCACAGCTTGCCTCCTGGACTTGCAGTATTTCACTAGCTGTTCTGTCTGGAGACAATACACATCTCTTTAACCTGTGTTGAATGCTCCCTCCACCCACATTGTCTGTACATTTAAGACCTGGCTGGCTGTAGAGATTTGCATTCTAATCAGTATTCTGTCATTTGATTTCTGTGTCTGTTTGCACTGTTTGAGAACAGATATCCACTCCATCTGACGAATGAGCTGTGCTCCGAAAACTTATGGTATTTGCTACCAAATAAACCTGTTGGACTTTAACCTGGTGTTGTGAGACTTCTTACTGTGCTTACCCCAGTCCAACGCCGGCATCTCCACATCATGTCCACGCCAGGATGAATGCCATGTTAACTGGTCCATCCATCTTTCCTTCATAAATGCCTCTGCAGAAACATTGGGCAGGCATATGAGTGAGTGTTAGCCTCCAAAAGGTCATCTTCTTGTCTTTGGCTAGGGAGTGACTTCGGCACAAATGTGATACTTCAATTCCAGCCACTACATCCCCATGTAGTCCTTTGGCAGCGCTATTACTGCCTTCAGGATCAGCTAAAGCACTACCACCAGGACTGTCTATCCATTCTGGCCCCTGGTACACTTCCCTGCTCCCACCCACTCCATCACTCCACCACCCCCATCACCCACTTATGTATCTGTGTGTACGCTTCCCCAGCCTGCTCGTCCCAGTCACGTGTATGCCCACCATTCCCCAGTTTTTTACTTGTACAGTCTAGTCTTTTCCCTCCAGCCCCTTCCCCATCTCTGTCGTTTGTACCAGTATCATCCCCTGAGTCAAGCCTTAGCCCTCCAGCCCCTTCTGCCATCCCCCAACCTTACCACTGGTCTGGAATGGACAGCCTTGCCTCTGAACAACCTTTGGGTTCCCACTGGTCTTGTCTGCACAGCCTGCAACAGTGTTGGAGCAGCTGCAAGTGCAGCACAATGAAAGGTAGGTGAACATACCTCAAAGTCACAAGTGATGTGCAGGTTGCTATTTGAATGTCACTTATATCCAATTGTCAATCACACTGGTCTAATTAGATGCTAGCATGGGCTTCCTATCAGGAATGGGAGCGTGATTGCAGTGAGTTGGCTTCATAATGAGAATTCATGCTGCTTAACTCCATGCACATACTGTCCCTGACATGGCACGGTGGGACACCCAAGCTGCCATTAAAGTCAGAAGGCAACTTCTTTTTACACCAGCAGAAAACAGACCTTTTGCCTTCCCCCACATTTTCCAGACCCACCCGCTATTGGCGGGACTGGGAAATCCTACCCAGAATCTTTAAAGAATTGATGTGGCTCACAGTGATAACTGATGTCTGGGTGGGTTGCTGAGAATTTTAGGAGAACTGTCTTGGTTATGTCCATCATTTAATGTGCATTTTGCGGTGTACATGATCACAGTTTGTTAATTCTTGTTTATCTTGTGCTCATCCTGGATGTCAGAGTATGTATTTAAATCAGATTATTAGATTGTTCCTCATACAGGGTTATTGCCCATCAGCAGTTTGAACATCCTAGGTAGTCCTTACATGGGGACTTCCAGCGTGGTCCCCCAGTACATCTTCTGGGGTACCTTGTGGGTATAGCCCACCGTTCCAGAGATTGGAAGTTATGAGCCATTTTGAAACATTCAGCACATGACAATAAGGCTTGGCACTTTTGCAGAGGTATGGAGCGTATCTCCAATGGATACCAGATAATGGAATGTTGGTTTCAATAGACCAATAATGTATTCTATTTAGTTCCTAGCAGTGCTCCATGTTTCATTTTACTTAGTTTAAATTGCTGTTCTGGGAGTCCACACAATGTCATCAGCCAAGGTTCCTGAGGATATCTATGGCCTACCAGAATCCACCCATTTCAGCCAGCAGTACTGCGGGATAACTCTGCAATTGCAGGCTGTTCTGGAATATATGAATCATGATAGTTTTCAATGTGCCTGTAAGGTACCTTCTTGGTGTGCAGTTCCAGTGTTCATTTCTAACCTGCACATTAATGGAATGTAATTTCTTGCTGTGCATCAATGTCATAGGTTCCCACATGGGTTTCGTCACCAAACACAGCCACTTTCCTGCTGATGTTCCTCAAGTGGTGAAATTGTTGGCCTGACCGATTTATTGAGTTACTGGAAGCAGCAGTGAACTGTTGAGTTGACACATGTCACCTGGGGCAATCTGAAAAGAACCAGATGCATAAAAGATGAATCAAGTTGTGACTTTCAGCACTGCAGGCAAAGTTGTGCAGTCGGGTATTGAGGTCTCACTGCAGGAGATAGCACAGTTCCAGACTCCCTTCCTGGTAAAACATAAGCTGTCAGGTCACACATCCTCTGAAGTGTTTAGAACACTATGGCATGACTCTGTACTTGACAATACATATCTTCTATCTTCCTAAAGGGAATTCCCAAAGGAATGCCAAGGTATACTTGTGTCAGCCTATGTCTGCCAAAGAGTTGACTGCTAAAGGTGCAGAAAATGAATTCAAATTAAATAAAAGTGGGAAAAGAAGAGAATTCAAAGAAAATAACAATAGTTCAAAGTAGAAAAAAGGCCCAAAATGTGGTCTTTTAAACCGCACATCCCCTTGGAGCTATGCACTTGTATCAATGACATAGAATCATAAAAAGATACAATGCAGACGGAGGCCATTCAGGCCATCATACTTGTGTGGGTTCCTGAAAAGAGTTAACCAATTAGTCCAACTCGCCTACTCTTTTCCTGTCACCGTGTCATTTTCTTCACTTCATGTATTCATCCAGTACCCTTTTGGAAATCACAATTGAACCTATTGGCATTAACCTTTTAGGCAATGCATTCCAGATCACAACAATAAAAACAATCCCCCATGTTGACTCTAGTTTTTTGCAAATCAACTTAAATCTATGTCCTTCATTTAGCTAAATTCTGCCATTAATTACTCTATCAAAACTGTTCTTGATTGTGAATACTGCCACCAAATTTCCTCTTAACTTTTTCTATTCTAAGGAGAATTATCCTAGCTTCTCCGGCTTATCTACAAAACTGTAGTTTCTCAACCTTGGTACCATTCTGGTAGATCTCACCTGCAACCTTTGTAAGATCTTGATGCCCTTCCTAAAGTGTGATGCCCAGATTTGAACACAATGGATGAAATTTTGCCACCAGTGAGGGAGTTCTGACATGAAGTTGCAAAGTGGGTGGCATGGCCAAATTGGTGGTTGGTGGATGAGGAAATGTAATTTTATCACAGCTGCCTTATTAACAGCGAGCATGCATGCAGACTGGTCAATCATGCGGAACAGCCAGGAGGAAGTACTAGCACCATATGTAAAGGGAGGTAGCATCTTGTACTAAAGTATCAGGTAGAGGAGAGTGAAGGGCAGTTGACAAGTGTGGCAGCAGTGAAATGGCAACATCATCGAGGATGTGTGGCACTCAGGTTCAGAAATGTCTCTTTGGAGGTGACCCTCCGGGCATCAAGGGTGCAGAGGAAGCTTCTTTTCCCTCAGAACGACAGGAAGAGGCAGGAGGAAGTCTGTTCACTTCATGTCCCTGTCAAATGCATTGGAATATTTTCATGTTTAAATATACCATAATAATCGAAGCTATTTTTGTTGTTGCTGTTGAGTCTCACTTGAGGCCTATTGGAAAATATTTACTGAGAGGAAATGTTCAGGAAAATGGGTGATAAATGTGTGCATTGTGTGTGTGTGTGTGTGTGTGTGTGTCAGGGGTCCGGCATCGTCACTACTGAGGTGGGTAGCTTGAGTTGGGGTAATTCCCAACTTGACAAACCCAATTCAGTTTAAAGAGCTCTGTTGTGTGCAGTCTTCATTCTGGGGAGGCAGAGGTGCCAACTCCAGAAGTAGATCATAGGTGGTCACAGATTGGGCGAGTGTTAAGGCTGGCTGGTTAGAAGGCCCACCTCAGTTCTCTGGGACTTTGTCCCAGTTGTATTAAAAGTGGTTAAGCCCTCTAGCCCTTGCCTTTTGCACACTCTTACCCCTTCACCCATTGCCCATGCCCCCTCCATTCCTTGCAAGTCATCTTCATGCTGGTCCCCCTCCACAAGAATTGTGGGGGGTGCTATGAGACGCCTGCCCCACAATGGAACCACCAGTTTGGAAGTGCATGGATGTGGACTCACTATCCACATCCTAATCCCACACGGGTGAAAAGTCCCAGCTCTGGGAATGGGGTAGGAGTCCTACAATTGGTTTCCACCTGCCATTTCTAAATGGTTCCAGAGTCTGCCTGACTCTGCTGTATTTATGTGAACTGCTGCTGAATTCTGACACTATGTTACTGATGCATTGTGTTATTTGCAAAGCCTCATAAACATTCCCAAAAGTAAAATACCGTGGATGCTGGAAATCCTGAGATTAAAAAGGAACCGAAAAGGCTAGAAATACTCAATAGGTCAAGCAGCATCTGTGGAGCGAGAAACAGAGTTAACAGGTCAATGATCTTGATGGAACATCGACAACCTGAAACATTAGCTTTGTTTATCATAGACGTACACGTGTACTGAATCCGTTCAGCACACAAGAGGAAGCAGAGATGCAGAAATCTTTGGACTGCATTGCCATCAGTTCTTTGCATGTCTCTGACTGCACACATCTGTCACATTCCATTTAAGGAAAAGCATTGTCAGCCGTACTGAATTATATTTCTCAGGTCTGTTTTAAGTCACTTGATCCCTGCAGTGTTGCAGTTTAGGTGCATTAGAGACTTCAGTGCCCTGTGCTAGCAAGGGGGAAATAATGAGCTGAATCATTCTGGGAGCGCGTGCATGTATGGATGCAGCTAAGAATAGATTGGGCTTGACTGTAATATCCCCGTAATTGAATCCCCTACTCGAATCACAGGGCCCTATTTTACCATTTTGATTCAAGTGCTGGGCGGACTTGAAACTGGGAGTGTTTCAGATCCGACTTTTAGACCCGTTCTCAGGTGCCCCCATACGCATCCTGCCTGCAAAAATATCAGCGATTCCAACTCGTGCTGCCCAAGCCTGTGGGTGGGGCTTAACGTGCCTGAAACCCTGCAGCTCCGATTGGCGCCTCCAACTGCGCATGCGCAGAAAAAAAATTATAGAATGCTGCTCCCCTGCCACATCCCTCCCAGGCCGGATAGTGCCTCCCCCTGCCCCCACAGACATTGCCCCATCCCCACAACATTACTGCCTCCCTTATCCCCCACCCCCACCACCACTGAGACCGATCATGGGCCCCTCCCCCCTTTCCCCTCACTGATCTCAGGCAGAGTGATCCACCCTCCCCCTTCTCCTCCACCAATCTCAGGCAGAGTGGCAGCGGATCCCCCTTCCCCTCCACTGATCTCAGGCAGAGTGGCAGCGGACCCCCCTTCCCCACCCCCCACTGATTGCAAGCAGAGAGTCGCCGGACCCACCTCCCCCCCCCACACCGATCTCAAGCAGAGAGCTGTCAAAAGCTTGGCACTTACCTCCTCACTAACTGGAGCCCCCGAATCGAACTTATATGGAGTATATCTGTTTCGTGCCGATTCTGGATGGGTAATCGCGGTGGTAAAGGGGGAAGTGCCGGTAAAGTTGGGTGTGCAGCCCATTAAGTCAATTTAAATCATGGCCATTTTTGGGCCTTGGTAAAGGGGGAACCGGCACAGAGGCAGGCGTAGACCGCGCTACTCGCCTCACGCCCGACTTTACCAAGTTTTTGCGCCTGAAAATGGGCACAACGCGATGGTAAAATTGGGCCCATAGAATCTACAGTGGCCATTTGGCCCATTGTGCCTGGACTGACAACAATTCCACCCAGGTCCTGTCACATCCCCGTAACCCCACATATTTACTGTGATGACGTCAGTCAGGCTAATAAGGTTGGCCTGCTAGAGTACGAATTCCCTGATGAGTCATAAGGAAAAGATATCCCTGATGAGTCCTAATTGATGGTCCAACCAGGGAGCCTCATGCTCCCTATTTAAAGCAGGTGTGTCAGTCTCTCTGCCTGCTGTAGCATGAAGCCACAGGGAGAGAGAGCTCTGTAATGTAATATTGTTGTAAATAAAGAAGCACTGGGAGACGGGACCTTCGTCTCCGTGGAGTTATTTCATTTACACTCCTAATTCCCCTGACATTAAGGAGCAATTTAGCATGGCCAATAAACCTAACCTGCACATATTTGGACAATGGGGGGAAACTGGAGTACCCGGAGGTAACCTGCGCAGACACAGTGAGAATGTACAAACTCCGCACAGACAGTAACCCGAGGCCGGACTTGAACCCGGGTCCCTGCCGCTGTGAGGCAGCAGTGCTAACCACTGTACCACCATGCCTGACGTTCACTATGCAGGTGATCACTGAAGTGAAGCAGTGGAGGGTAATTGGCATCTGTGAAACTATTAGGAGCCAAGATCTTCATGAGAGAAGGGAAAGGGGAGAAAGTACTGACAAAAAGAATTATTTGAGCAGCCTGAAGCAACTTAACTAATTCTTCTATATTGTTCTCAGGACGTGAGTACTGTGGCAAAACAACATCTATTACTTATCCCTATAGTAATGGGCCTTCTCCTTGAAGCTGTGGCGAACCATGGTGGTGATGCTGCTCCTCTGAGGTTTTTATGTAACACTTTCCATGATTTTGGCCTAGCATTAATGCATGAGTTGTTCACTAATTTCCTTTAGGGAAGGAAATCTGCCGTCCTTAGCTGGTCTGACTTACATGTGACTGCAGACCCATAGCAATGTGGTTGACTCTTTAGTTTCTGAAATGGTAAAGTAAGCCACTCAGCTCGGGGGCAATAAATGCCGACCCAGCCAGCGACACCCACATCCCATGAATGAATAAAAAAAAGAGTGATGGTGGTATGTGCCCATGCAGTTCAGTGTTACTTAAGAGCAAAACTTTGAGACAATATTGTTCCTGGTACGTTGCTGCTGCTGCATATCTTGTTGAAAGAAATTGTAGGGATGGAAGACACTGTCAGTAAACTGTCTTCAATGTCCACTTTAAAAGCCTTTAATGTATTGCCTTCTCTGCACTGTCACCGGCCCTTTAAAATCTTGCTTATATCTCAGAGGTCAGAGATGGACATTTTGTTTCTCTGACTTGTATTTTACTGTTTTGACAATATGTTTCAATAGTCTAAGAAATGCACAGCATTGGTCTTTTTCAATTTCATCTTTAGCCATTTCAACACCATTCATGTCCTTCAACCTTTCCTATGTTCCCTTCCTCTGTGAAGTACTTTAATTATAGGCCTTAAATCCTTGACCACTTGCATCTTTTGTCCAACTTACTATCCCTGAATTATCTTCTCGGATTCCGCTGTCCCTCAATTTGGTGTCATCTATAGTTCTGTATAACTTGCATTGAATTTTTGGAACCAAGTCTTGAATGTAATTTAGATAAGGTAGCGGTACTAACACTGAGTTCTGGGGCATACTGGTCAGTACTCCTGTCCCATCGACATAAGCAAGTCCCCGTTGGTTTGTACATGTCAGACACTTTCTTGTCCATTTTTAAGATTTACCCTGAATTGAGCTCAACAATAATCTTTCATTTGGAAGCCTACATTTTCACACTTCCCACATTCAGTTCCACAATAAGGTTGAAGCAATTCATCTGGCAGCATCTTCTCTTTCTGAACACATATTGACTGCTGTTTGCTAAGTTATTGCACAAACCTCTAGTTTTATCTTGATAATCAATTCCATTTTTTTTGTGGAATGAAATCATTTATCAAATACTTCACTAATGGCTTTGCAGGACCCTGTGTCTATTTCATTCTCTTTGTTGAACATGGGCACCACATTAGCGTATTTCTACGCTACTGGTAGTTCCCCAGTGACTATTAACTCCTTCATAATGACTGTCAATGCCTCACAAATCTCTCTGATCTCTCCCAGCACTTTGAGATAAATACTACCTATCCCTGGGGATATGTTTGTTTTGAGTCCTTTTAGTATGTCTGGGGCTTCCATCTCATTTATATTGAAGATTTTGCTTTACTTATCTTCTTTTGGAAAGGGCATGCTGCTTATGGCCTCCCTTGTGAATACTTTGTGAAAGTAATTGTTCAGAATATACTATTTTGTGATCATCCTCAGTTTCAAACCATTTACATCTTTTAAAATGCTCAGCTTTTCTCTGGCAGCCCTCCTGCAGAACCGAAAGAAAAAACAACTCATGTTTTACTGCTGCAGTTATAATTCTCGGTTTTTCATTGCCTCTCTTGTTCCTTTTGTCTTGTTTCTACATGTTCCGATATTCACACAGTAACTCTCCAAGATTGCCTGTTTTCACTTCCATAACATTGCCTGACTTCAGCCTTGCCTTATCTCATCTGCTGCTCAATCCCTCATCCATGCCTTGGTTATTTTGACATTTGACTATTCCAATGCTCTTTTGGCTGGTCTCCAACATTCCACCCTTCATAAACTTAATCATAGATGGTCATAGAGTCATGGTCATAGAGGTTTACAGCATGGAAACAGGCTCTTCGGCCCAACTTGTCCATGCCGCCCTTTTTTTTAAACCCCGAAGCTAGTCCCAATTGCCTGCATTTGGCCCATATCCCTCTATACCTATCTTGCCCATGTAACTGTCTAAATACTTTTTAAAAGACAAAATTGTACCTGCCTCTACTACTACCTCTGGCAGCTTGTTCCAGACACTCACTACCCTCTGTGTGAAAAGACTGCCCCTCTGGACATTTTTGTATCTCTCCCCTCTCACCTTAAACCTATGCCCTCTAGTTTTAGACTCCCCTACCTTTGGGAAAAGCTATTAACTATCTAGCTGATCTATGCCCCTCATTATTTTATAGACCTCTATAAGATCACCCCTCAGCTTTCTACGCACCAGAGAAAAAAGTCCCAGTCTATCCAGCCTCTCCTTACAACTCAAACTATCAAGTCCTGGTAGCATCCTAGTAAACCTTTTCTGCACTCTTTCTAGCTTAATAATATCCTTTCTATAATAGGGTGATCAGAACAATATTCCAAGTGTGGCCTTACCAATGTCTTGTACAACTTCAACAAGACATCCCAACTCCTGTATTCAATGTTCTGACCAATGAAACCAAGCATGCTGAATGCCTTCTTCACCACTCTGTCCACCTATTACTCATAGAGTCATCGAGTCATAGAGGTTTACAGCATGGAAACAGGCCCTTCAGCCCAACTAGTCCACGCCGCCCTTTTTTAAAAAAAACCATTAAGCTAATCCCAATTGCCCGCATTTGGCCCATATCCCTCTATACCCATCGTGCCCATGTAACTATCTAAGTGCTTTTTAAAAGATAAAATTGTACCCGCCTCTGCTACTACCTCTGGCAGCTTGTTCCAGACGTCCCAACTCCTGTATTCAATGTTCTGACCGATGAAACCAAGCATGCCGAATGCCTTCTTCACCACTCTGTTCACCTGTGACTCCACTTTCAAGGAGCTATGAACATGTACCCCTAGATCTCTTTGTTCTGTAACTCTCCCCAACGCCCTACCATTAACTGAGTAAGTCCTGCCCTGGTTCAATCTACCCAAATGCATCACCTCGCATTTGTCTAAATGAAACTCCATCTGCCATTCGTCAGCCCACTGGCCCAGTTGATCAAGATCCCGTTGCAATTGGAGATAAATTTCTTCACTGTCCACTATGCCTCCAATCTTGGTGTCATCTGCAAACTTACTAACCATGCCTCCTATATTCTCATCCAAATCATTAATATAGATGACAAATAACAGTGAACCCAGCATCGATCCCTGAGGCACACCGCTGGTCACAGGCCTCCAGTTTGAAAAACAACTCTCTACAACCACCCTCTGTCTTCTGTCAAGAAGCCAATTTTGTATCCATTTAGATACCTCACCCTGGATCCCGTGAGATTTAACTTTATGCAACAACCTACCATGCGGTACCTTGTCAAAGGTCTTGCTAAAGTCCATGTAGACAACATCAACTGCACTGCCCTCATCTACCTTCTTGGTTACCCCTTCAAAAAACTCAATCAAATTTGTGAGACATGATTTTCCACTCACAAAGCCATGCTGACTGTACCTAATCAGTCCTTGCGTCTCTAAATGCCTGTAGATCCTGTCTCTCAAAATAACCTCCAACAATTTACCCACCACAGATGTGAGGCTCACTGGCCTGTAGTTCCCAGGCTTTTCCCTGCAGCCCTTTTTAAACAAAGGCACAACATTTGCCACTCTCCAATCTTCAGGAACCTTACCCGTGACTATCGATGATTCAAATATCTCGGCTAGGGGACCTGCAATTTCCTCCCTAGCCTCCCACAATATCCTGGGATATACTTCATCAGGTCCCAGGGATTTATCTACCTTGATGCACTTTAAGACTTCCAGCACCTCCTTCTCTGTAATATCTACACTCCTCAAGACATCACTATTTATTTCCCCAAGTTCCCTAACACCATGCTTTTCTCAATAATAAATACTGCTGAGAAATATTCATTTAGGATCTCACCCATCCCTTGTGGATCTGCACACAGATGAGTTGACGTCATTCAAAGCTTTGATGTCTGTATCTTAACTTGCAGCAAAAGCCATTCCCCTATCAACCTTGTGCTTGCTGATCTATACTGGCTCCCAGTCAAGCAACATCCTGATCTTAAAGTTCTCATCCTCATTTTTAAGTCCCTCCATGGCCTTGCCCCTTCCTATCTCTGCAATCTCCTCCAATCACTAAACCTTCCCAGGTACCTGTGCTCCCCAAGTTCTGGCCTCTTGTACATTCCCTTTTATAATTGTGGAGATGCCTTCATTTGCCTCGACCCCAAGCTCTGGAATCCCCTCCCGACTTCTCTCAGCCTCTCTACCTTTGTTTCCTCCTTTAAGGCATTGCTTAAAATCAACTTCATTGACCAAATATTAGGTCATCTGACCCAATATCATAGATCACAGAATCTCTGCAGTGCAAAAGGAGGCCATTCGGTCCATCAAGTCTGCACTGACTCTCTGACAGAACTTCTTACCCAGGCCCACCCTCTGCCCTATCCTCATAACCCCATATATTTGCCCCCTTAACCCCCTAACTACACATCCTGGGGCACTAAGAGGCAATTTAGCATGTCCAGCTAACGTGCACATCTTTCAGACTGTGGGAGGAAATTGGAGCACCCGGAGGAAACCCACACAGACTCAGAGAGAATGTGCAGACTCCACACAGACAGGGACCCTAGGCTATTATCTCCTTATGTAGCTTGGTGTTATATTTCTTTTGTAATGCTGCTGTAGGACATTTCATTCCATTAAAGGCACTATATGAATATAAATTGTTATTGTTTACTCTGCCAAATGTGTAGAAGTTGTTTTCCTTCTTTATTTCTATTTAAATTTGCTAACCCATTTAGAGTCATTCTTGAAAAGCTTCTTTCATTCCAGGTAATGAAAGGAAAGAAAGCCTTGAAAGTAGAGAGCTTCTTTCATGACCACATAATGTTCCAAAATGTTTTACAATGAAGTGCTTTTGAAGCGTAGACACTGTTGTAGCTAAAAAATGCGGCAGAAAATTTTCACCCTGCAAACTCCCACAGACAGCAATGTAATAATGACCTGAGAAACTATTTTTGTAACATTGTTTGAGGATAAATGTTGGCCAGGTCACTAAGGATAACTCCCCTGCTCTTTTTCAAAATATAACCATGGGCTTTTTTACATCTCCCTTAGAAAGAAGGCAGGGCCTTCATTCAACATCAAGGTTTAAGTTTATTTATTACTGTCACAAGTAGGCTTACATTAACACTGCAATGAAGTTACTGTGAAAATCCCGTAGTCGCCACTCTCCGGCGCCTGTTTGGGTACACTGAGGGAGAATTTAGCACGGCCAATACACCTAACCAGCACATCTTTCGAACTGTGGGAGGAAACCAGAGCAGCTGGAGGAAACGCAGAAAGATACGGGGAGAATGTTCAGACTCAGCACAGACAGTGACACAAGCCGGGAATCGAATCCGGGTCCCTGGAGCTGCGAGGCAGCAGTGCTAACCATTGTGCCACTGTGCCGCCCATCTCATCTGACATTGAACTTATGACAAGGTTACATTCCTTTTGTACTGGACTGGAGCATCAGTCTAAATTTTTTTCTCAAGTCTCTGGAGTGAGATGTGAAACCAGAACCGATGACACAGAGTTGAAAGTGCTGTCAACAAGCCACACCTGACGTTAGGGGGCTACCGAGGCAGATAGCTGAGTCGAAAGATTTCCTGTCTCACCAGACATGCCTTCATAAAACGTGCCCGGATACACACAACTTTTATTCTGAGGAGACAGGTATGGAATGGATTCTGGCCTGTCAACTCTGGAAACAGAACATAGGTGGCATGGGGGGTGGGGTGGGGGGGGGGGGGTTGCGGGGGGAGTGGGTTGGCAAATACCAAAATGGACTGGTTATAATGCCGGTCTCAGTTATCTGCAACCTTGTCCCAGTTTTGTTAGGGAATTTTAGGTCCTTTAGTGCATACCCTTCACAACTCCTCACCCCCACCCACCCATGCCCCTCCTCCCCACCCCCATGACTCCTTATACCTTCCATGCCAACTCATCGCTAACTTGTGTCCCCCAACCACTTCCATGGCCCTTCAAACTCTCTGTGCCAATTGTATGCCAATATTAGTCCCAAAACTATCCCCATGGATCCTTACATTATCCATGCTAATTCATGTGCCTGCCACTCCCTACAGTCCCTCAGACTGCCCACGCCAATTCAATGCCAGCTCCTGCACCTTCCATGCCCATTCACCCAATATACGGGTGGCACGGTAGCACAGTGGTTAGCACTGCTGCTTCACAGCTCCAGGGACCTGGGTTCGATTCCCGGCTTGGGTCACTGTCTGTGTGGAGTTTGCACATTCTCCTCGTGTCTGCATGGGTTTTCTCCGGGTGCTCCGGTTTCCTCCCACAGTCCAAAGATGTGCGGGTTAGGTTGATTGGCCATGCTAAAATTGCCCTTAGTTTCCTGAGATGCGTAGGTTAGAGGGATTAGCAGGTAATATGTGTAGGGATATGGGGGTAGGGCCTGGGTGGGATTGTGGTCGGTGCAGACTCGATGGGCCGAATGGCCTCCTTCTGCACTGTAGGGTTTCTATGATTCTATGATACTCATTTTACATAACTAATGAGCCATAAAATAACAATGGCAAGTGTGGAACTGCTCAGAAAGAACAAAAAAACACCCATTCACAAATCTTATTTTGAAAAAAAAACTGCTGTTCTTGTAATCCTATAAAATAATCAATGGATAGAACACTAAACTTTTGATTCTTCAAACACCTCACATGTCTTAAACTTGTCCAAATAAACATTGAGATATTGACAAAAAAGATCACAGAAAGAGCAACTTAGTACAACCACTTAAAGATGTCAATCATACAGAATGAACAATTCAAACAAGCCTTATTATGTATGCTTGGCTATAAGCCCAGACCAATGGAATCATTAGCTCATCAGGGGGTTCTGTTTAGACAACTGAATTAAATTTTTAACTTCTGGTACTGTCTTGAAGCATTTTGACACAAATGGTTCCATACCAAAATCTGATAGTTTTACAATCCTAACATTCACCTCCTCTGTGAAAACTGGATAAGTACCTATTGTGTATTACTCTCATTCCTATACTCTCCCCTATATCCTTGCCTCCCCCCTCCCCCCCCGCCCCCAACTCATACTTCATCTCTTTATCTTTTAACTTCTCATCTTATTTTTCTTGTACTTGATACATCTGTCCTTATGGCCTTTTTATTATGTGCCCTGCAAGTACTAAATGTTTATTTAAGGAATTCCGAATTGGATCCAATTTCTGCTTATCTACAGAACCTCAGCTTTCAAAGAACTTCCTTCATTTTGCTTCATGTACTTGTGCGCTTTGAATCTCCTGCTTAAATATTTCACATTAAGAACAGTTTTATTTACAAATTCCTCCTTCTATAGAATCTGGACAAAATTTATTTTATCTTATTGAAAATCAGGTATCCTTGACCCCACTTTTTCTTCTTCCCTTTCTACTGTCAGACTGAACCCAATTAAATTGCGGTAACTGTTTCCCAATCTATGCATCAAAACCTATTTAAGTATAAAGATGACAACATTTTTAAAAAGCCCAAATGAGACCACATTTTTGGCATATCGTGGACTGTGTAATATCCTTACCCACATCTGCTTGTTTACTCTTTCCCATCTTATGCTGAGCCAACTCTGCATCAGATAAACTTTGCCACATTTTCTCTGTACTTCAGAACTGCTTGCAAAGACTTAACACTTGGTATAATCAGTGTTGCTGCTGTTGCCAATTTGCTCATGGGATTGGAATGGAAATTGGCTAATTAGTATATTAATAAGGTGCAATAAGTGGTGTGAACACTGACTTCGCCAATGTTAGAGTTCATACAAAACTACATTGGCACCTTCAATCTGAAAAATGCTTCTGCATTTCTCTAAACAAAGTTTGACTGTTTAATCTCCATAGCAAATACACATATCCTCTTATTGGCAAATATCATGCAGGATGGAACTAATGTATCTATTCACTTTATGTTAAAATATCTTTATGGTATATGATGTGTGTATACTTTGCTCAGTTTTATTGGCTGGGATATTCCTCCTTACAGTAAATGGATCAACCCCTCCCTTTTTTTGTGTCTTGGTGACGGACAATAGATTTCAATGTGTGGAAGACTGCCTGCTGATGCTCTGGTAGCACAAAAGCCAAGTTTCATAGCCCTCCCTCTGAGATAGAGTCATAGGGCCCAATTTTACCATCAAGTTGCGTCTGTTTTCGGGCACGAAAACTTGGTAAAGTCGGGTGTGAGGCGCGTAGCACGATCCGCGACCACCTCCGCGCCCGTTCCCCCTTTACCAAGGGCCTAAAATGGCCGCCGTCTGCACCACGCCCGAAACGGGCGCGACATCAATTTAAATGCATGCAAATGGGCTGGACGTCCAAACTTAGCGGCACTTCCCCCTTTACCATGCGTACACCCATCCAGATTCAGCGCAAAACAGACATGGTCCGCAAAGGTCCGATTCGGGCACTCCAGCTTCTGAGGAAGTAAGATCAGAGCTTCTGGCGGCTCTCTGACTCAGATCGGTGGTGGAGGGGAGGGAGGCATGTTAGATCACTCTTTGGTGGGGGGGGAAGGAAGCATGCCAAATGGCTCTCTGGTGGGGGAGGGGCCAGGGGAGGGGCAGGTTGGGTCGGCTGCCACTCTGCGTGCGATCGATGGGGGGAAAGGAGGAGTCCACTGCCACTTTGCGTATGATCGGTGGGGGAGAAGGAGGGGTCTGCTGCCATTCTGCATGCGATCGGTGGGGGAATGGGGCAGACCACTGTCACTCTGCATGCGATCGGTGGGGGGGTAGGGGGGCAGGGGGCCATGATCAGTCTGGATAGCAGGGGGGTGGGGGGATAAGGGGGTCAGTTATGTTGTGGGGTTGGGGCAATGTCTGTGGGGGTCAGGGGGAAGCATTATCCACCCTGGAAACGATGTGGCAGGAGAGCGTTTTTCAAAATGTTTTCCTGTGCATGCGCAGTTGAAGGCTCCGATTGGAGCTGCAGTATTTCGGGCACGATAAGCCCCGCCCACAGGCTTCTGCAACGTGATTCAGAATTGCTGTTTTTTTCCAGGCAGAGCGCATATGGGGGCGCCTGAGAACGAGTCTAAAAGTCGGATCTGAAACACTCCCAGATTCAAGTCCACCCAGCACTTAGAATCAAAACGGTAAAATCGGGCCCATAGAGTTATAGAGCAATACAGCACGGAAACAGGCCCTACAGCCCAACTGGTCCATGCTGACCTCAATGCCCTCCCAACTAGTCCCAATTGCCTGTGTTTGGCCCATATCCCATAGACCTCTACATCCCTCCAATTCTGGCACCTTGCCTTTTCCTGATTTTCATTTCTTTGTCATTGGTAGCTGTGTCTTCAGCACCAAAGCCCAGAATTCTGGAGTTACCTCTCTAAACCTCTCCATCCTTCTACTTCTCTCTCATGTTTGAAGACACTCTTCGACAAAGTTTTTGAACACATGTCCTCTTATTGCCTTATCTATTGCCTTATCTATGAAGTATTTTTGCTATTTTAAAGGTTCTTCAAAAATACTGTTGTTGTTGGGTGATCATTAACAATAGGCTTGGTCTGATTTAGTAATTAGTGAGGGGTTGTTTCTAAAGGGAATCATTTTAATATAAAAATTGGTGGAAATATTCCTGGAACTCTGGTTTAGCCTTCTTGCTCAATGGCATAGAGAAGTAGTATTTTCCAGTGCTGTATTTAATGTATGCCCTGACTGGGCCTAAGAGTAAAGATATTGCCCAAAACACAATATTCTCCCTCAGTATTCTCTCCCTTTTGGGTAATAATTCTAATTGGACTGTGCACCCAGAAGCAATACTATACCAATGTTCTTCCCAACTATTATTATCAGCAGTTGCTCTGCTAACTTTTACCAAGGCTTGATGGCCAAATCGTAAATTGTCCCACTTTCTATAGTCCAGCCAATGACCATTATATCTTTGCAAATTGTTGACATTTTTTTCGATATTAAAGACACAGTGGCTAGGATTTTCTGGTCCTGCCATGGCAGGATCCACCATGGGGGATGTGGCTGGCTAGACAAAAATCCATTGACTTTTGGTGGAATCTGATGATCTGTGTGACCGGCAGGGCTGGAAGATCCCACACTATATGAATGTATTTGGCTAAGGTTCGCAACCATGACTTTAATTCCAAGAAACGTCTTTGTGCACAGAAACAGCATTGTCAAAGAACCTTTACAGGGTAAATGGCAAAACTGGATAGCGAGCAATAAAGACAAGGATGAATAAACTCATGGTTGAAGAGATAAAGTTTTTCAAATGCTTTCGAAAGGTGAAAGATCAAGAATGCGAGGTGCAAATGATTGTGGAGTGAGTTCCAAAGGGCAGCTACTGAAATTGAACAGAGGAAATAAAGAGTGAAGAGTAAGATAACACAGTGTCTGGGGAGTGGTGGATATTTGAAGGTTCTGTATCTGGAGCAAAGCAATGAAGAAGGATAGAAGAAAATCTTTGATGACATCCGATTATTCCATCCTGGAAAGATGGAACCATGATTATAATCTGATCCTCACATTTTAGGAAGTACTTGAACTCAGCTGTGGGCTCAGTCTCCTGGACTTGAATTGGGGAGCTGTAAGATCCAGCAGGCAGGTACTTGACCAGTACTTCTTGTGGTCTAAGTTGAGTAGAAGTGTTTCCCCATGTTCACTTACGCAAATCTTCTGGGAGATTTTCCTATCTCCCCACCATCGCCTGGCTCTCCACAATGTTAACGGATACCGTAACCTTCAACCTCCTCCTACAATTTTCAGGCACTGTGCGACCTTCAGAACCTCTGGTTGTCTCCCTGCTTTGAGTGACCTTCAGACACTCACCTATGAGGTGCTGTGGGCCATCAGTGGCAGCAGATTTGTATTCAACTGTAATCTGTAACCCCATGGCCCGGCATATTCTTCAATTTATCCTTTGGCTTGATGGTAATGGCAACACTTGATTGCAGAATTAATGGATCAGATCAAAACTTTGTCATGTCATACCCAGAATGGTAGTGGACGACTAAACCATGAACCAGACAAAAAAGCACCAATGAGCTTCCCTCCATCATAGGTTTAAAAGTGAGGATGTTTGCTGATGATGACACAATTCAGCACCATTGTAACTCTTCAGATACTGAAGTAACCCAGGACCATATGCAGCAAAACCTGGACTACATTGGGCTTGGGCTGATAAGTAGTAAGTAACATTCATACACACAAGTGTCAGGCAATTATCATCTCCAACAAGAGACAACCCAACCATCTCCATTTGAAATTAAAGACATTGCCCCTGCTAAATCCCCCACTATTGACATTGACTAGAAAATGAATTGGACCAATCATATAAATACTGTGGTTACAACAGCAGGTTAGAGACTGGGAATTCTACAGCGAGTAACTCACTTCCTGACCCCTCCCCCCAAAGCCTGTCCACCATCTACAAGACACAAGTCAGGAACATGATGGAATACTCTCCACTTGCCTGGATGAGTGCTGTTCCAACAACACACACAAGGTTTGACACTGACACAAGGCAGCTAACTTCATTGGTACCCCTCCACCAACCTAAGCATTCACTCCCTCCACTACTGATGCAGTGGCAGCAGAGTGTGTATTATTCTATAAGATGCACTGCAGTAACTCACCAAGACTCCTTTTACTGCAACTTCCAAACCCACGACCTCTACCACTTAGAGGGGCAAGGGCAGCAGACGCATGGGAACAACACCCTGAAAGTTCATGTTCTGACTTGGAAATTTATCACTGTTCCTTTATTGTCACTGGCAACTCCCTACCTAACTGTGGGTGCACCTACACCTCATGCACTGCAGTGGATTGAAGAAGACAGCTCACGGCCACCTTCTGCAGGGCAATTAGGGATGGGCAATTGGGCTGGCTTAGCCAGTGACACTCACATCCCATGAAAGAATTAAACAAATACCTACCACCTTGAAACACTCACAAACTTCAGATATCCATGTGATTTCCAGACTCACTGAAATATGCAGAGTGTCGGTGACCTAAATACTGATACACAGCAGAGCATCATCTATCTTTAATTTTGCTTTCACATCTCACCTGAAAAATAACGGGCAGGATTTTCTGGCCGCGCTCGCTCCAAGGCTGGAAAATCCCTCCCAAGGTCAACGGATATTTGCATGTTCTGTGTCCCGCCCGCTATAATTCCCGTGGCAGGCGGGACTGGAAAATTCTGCCCAACCTCTCTGATGGAACAGTATTCCCTCAGCAGTGCACTGGAGTACCTGCGCTGATTTTCACCATCAGGTCCTGGAGTGAACAGTGTCCTGATACGACCCGCAACATTCTGAGTCAGAGGTGTTGAATCACAGCTGGTACCTGTTTCAGTTCAGGTATAACAGAGATTTAATAAAACATTCCAAACAAATTAATACCAGAAACAAGAACAGAAAGGTACAAAAACAAAATACTGTTGGAAATCTAAAACAAAAACAGAAAATGCTGGAAACACTCAGCAGGTCTGGCAGCTTCTGTGAAGATCTAGAGAAGAGAGCTAACATTTCAGTGCAATAACTTTTCATCAGAAAAAAATGTCACTTTGCCTTTCTATCTCCTCCCTAATATACAAATATTTGCCTGACCTTTCTTCTGCCCCCTAAAAATAGGCACTGAGGATAATGGTAGCTTCTCAGCTATAAGATCAGCTATCATGTTTCTGGATTCTTGAAAATATCCCCATTAAAATGTGTTAAAGTTTGTTTCCAATGGGTTAATTTCACAAGGCAGCAGCATTAGGTTTCAGACAGGTCATCCGAACCTAACAGGTTGGAGTTAATGAAAGCTAATTTGACTGTTCACACCAATTGCTGCTGCGATGTTATTCATTTGAACTCAGCAGGATGTCAAGGTTTGGGATTCTGTCAGTTTTTCTCCCCCTGGATGATTTAGTGAGCACATTGGCCACCGGCACAAATCCCGTAATAGCCATTAAACCTCATGAGAGGCCAAAAACAGGAATTGTGCCAGTAAGATTTCAGATCTTCCCTGGCCCTCTCTGACGACGCAATCAGGTTCATGCCCAAGAAGGGCACGAACCTGATTAACATGAATTTGAATGCATTATCATTTAATTAGCAGGCTTCTGCTCTCATGGAATCTTCCCACCTACCAGGCCTGACATCATGCTGGTGCGAATCACGACTGCTTTTTAACCACCAGGCACCATGATCTCCAAGAGGGAGGAAGGAAGTGAAAGCCACTGTCCTCACCTAGCACCAGGGAATCCATGGGGACAGAGGCCATTGGAGAGTTTTGGGGGGTGGGAGTGAGAGAAAGAGGAGGTCAGCTGTCGGGGGAAGAAGACATTATTTGCGTGGATGGGGGGTTGGATGGCTGGGGGATTTACAGTTGGTGCCGATGGTCCGCTGTCTGTACCGTGTAAGCCTGCTTTTAGTGCTGTGTGAGTATGCAGTCTGTGGCATGGGAGTCTGGGACGGGGCTGCCTGGCGCTTGGGTGGCTGCAGGGCACATGGGGTGGGGGGGGACATGGAGCTGGGCAATATGGGCTGGGTGGATGAGACCCCAAAAGAGTCATAGAGTCATTGAGGTTTACAGCATGGAAACAGGCCCTTCGGCCCAACTTGTCCATGCCACCCTTTCTTTTTTAAAACCCCTAAGCAAATCCCAATTGCCCGCATTTGGCCCATATCCCTCTATACCCACCATACCCATGTAATTATCTAAATGCTTTTTCAAAGACAAAATTGTACCCGCCTCTACTACTACCTCTGGCAGCTTGTTCCAGACACTCACCACCATCTGTGTGAAAAAATTGCCCCTCTGGACACTTGTATCTCTCCCCTCTCACCTTAAACCTATGCCCTCTAGTTTTAGACTCCCCTACCTTTGGGAAAAGATATTGACTATCTAGCTGATCTGTGCCCCTCATTATTTTATAGACCTCTATAAGGTCACCCCTTAGCCTCCTACGCTCCAGGGAAAAAGGTCCCAGTCTATCCAGCCTCTCCTTATAACTCAATCCATCAAGTCCCGGTAGCATCCTAGTAAATCTTTTCTGCACTCTTTCTAATTTATTAATATCCTTTCTATAATAGGGTGACCAGAATTGCACACAGTATTCCAAGTGTGGCCTTATCAATGTCTTGTACAACTTCAACAAGACATTCCAACTCCTGTATTCAATGTTCTGACGGATGAAACCAAGCATGCCGAATGCCTTCTTCACCACTCTGTCCCCCTGTGATGCCACTTTCAAGGAGCTATGAACATGTACCCCTAGATCTCTTTGTTCTGTAACTCTCCCCAATGCCCTACCATTAACTGAGTAAGTCCTGCCCTGGTTCAATCTACCAAAATGCATCACCTCGCATTTGTCTAAATTAAACTCCATTTGCCATTCGTCAGCCCACTGGCCCAATTGATCAAGATCCCATTGCAATTGGAGATAACTTTCTTCATTGTCCACTATGCCACCGATCTTGGTGTCATCTGCAAACTTACTAACCATGCCTCCTATATTCTCATCCACATAATTAACATACATGACAAATAACAGTGGACCCAGCGCTGATCCCTGAGGCACACCGCTGGTCACAGGCCTCCAGTTTAAAAAACAACCCTCTACAACCACCCTCTGGCTTCTGTCAAGAAGCCAATTTTGTATCCATTTAGATACCTCACCCGGGATCCTGTGAGATTTAACCTTATGCAACAACCTACCATGCGGTACCTTGTCAAAGGCCTTGCTAAAGTCCATGTAGACAACATCAACTGCACTGCCCTCATCGACCTTCTTGGGTACCCCTTCAAAAAACTCAATCAAATTTGTGAGACACTGTCCGTAATCAGTCCTTGTGTCTCTAAATGCCTGTAGATCCGATCGCTCAAAATACCTTCCAACAATTTACCCACCACAGATGTGAGGCTCACTGGCCTGTAGTTCCCAGGCTTTTCCCTGCAGCCCTTTTTAAACAAAGGCACAACATTTGCCACCCTCCAATCTTCAGGCACCTCACCCGTGACTATCGATGATTCAAGTATCTCGGCTAGGGGACCCGCAATTTCCTCCCTCGCCTCCCACAATGTCCTGGGATATACTCATCAGGTCCCGGGGATTTATCTACCTTGATGCACTTTAAGACTTCCAGCACCTCCTTCTCTGTAATATATAAACTCCTCAAGACATCACTATTTATTCCCCAAGTCCCCTAACATCCATGCTTTTCTCAACAGTAAATACTGCTGAGAAATATTCATTTAGGATCTCACCCATCTCTTGTGGATCCGCACATAGATGACCTTGTTGATCCTTAAGAGGCCCTACTCTCTCCCTTGTTCTCTTTTGCCCTTTAGGTATTTGTAGAAGCTCTTTGGATTCTCCTTTGCCTTATCTGCCAAAACAATCTCGTGTCCCCTTTTTGCCCTCCTGATTTCTCTCTTAACTCTACTCCCTATACTCTTCAAGAGATTCACTTGATCCCAGCTGCCTATGCATGTCATGTGCCTCTTTCTTCTTCTTGACCAGGGCCTCAATATCCCGAGTCATCCAGGGTTCCCCACTTCTGCCATCCTTGCCCTTCACTCTAAGAGGAATGTGTTTACCCTGAACCCTGGTTAACACGCTTTTGAAAGTGTGCCACTTACCAGAGAATAGAGAAAGCAATTCTATTCCCACCTCACCCGGTGGGGGGGGGGGGGGGGGGGAGGGGCGGGGTGGAGGGTGCATCAACCTAAGAATCAGCTATCCAATAGGCTTAAATATAGAGGGATGAGAGCAATAAGCTCTCTGAATTGTCCAGCCTGAGTAAGCATGGTGCCCAGTAGTTCTGCTTCTCCCTGAAAGAGAAAACAATTGGGCCCTGTTGGATTCCTGAGACTCATGCTTGTGACACGAATTGTTCCTCAAGAGGCCCTCAAGAGCAACAATGCCTCTAACAATCAGAATCCACTTGCCAACCAATCAGAATTCTCTTCTCATGAATTGTAGTTCCTTTTACATTTGATATTCTCGCAAATTGTCCTGATGAGTGCAAGACAAAAAACACCATGTCTTTTTTCAGCAACAACCAGATTGAGATGTTACGATGACGAGAATTATTGCGGCAAAAAATGACTTGCCTAATTCCTGAAGTTTCTGCTGCCATTATATTGCTTTCGCAACATTGCATTTCCTTTCTTTGAATGCAGGCTTCCTAATGGAGAAACAATGCTAGCGGCTCACCTTGGTCTCAGGGTGAAAAAGATATTGTTGGTCTCAGAGGCAGAAGTGTGGTCCCAGTGGACTTTCGTGGCTACCCTTGGAGAGGAGCACTAGTCCATGAGAATTCTTCTGTTGACCCCATGTACAAAATATTCCAATGTCCTCTGCAAATTTAGAACCATAGAAATGATACAGCACAGAAGGGGCCATTCGGCCCATTTTTCCATGGTCACCCAGACACGCAGGTGCCCTTTCTAACCCCACCTTCCTGCACACGGCACATAGCTCTGCAACTTACAGCACTTACGGTGAAGATCCAGGTACTTTTTAAGAGAGTTTAGGGTCTCTGCCTCCACTACCAACTTGGGCAGCGAATTCCAGACACCCACCGCTATCTGCATAAAAAATATTTTCCTCATGTCCCCTCTAGTCCTCCTACTACTTAGCTTAAATCTCTGACCCCTGGTTTTTGAACTCTCTGCCAAGGGAAACAAGTTCCTCCTGTGTATCTATCTCTACCCCTCACAATTTTGTATCCCTCAATCATGTCACCCTTCAGCCTTCTCTGTTCCAATGGAAACAACTCCAACCTCTCCAATCTCTTCTCATAGCTACAATTCTCCAGCACTGGCAACATTCTAGTAAAACTTCTCTGTACTCTCTCCAGAACAATTCAATCCTTCTTGTAATGTGATGACCAGAACAACACACAATACTCCAGTTGTGGCCACATCAGTGTCTTTTACATTTCGAATCATTTTATCTCTACTTTTATATTCTATATCTCTGCCAATGAAGGAGAGCATTCCACATACCTTCTTTACAACCTTATCTAGCTGCATTGCTATCTTTAGGAACCTGTGCACCTACACACCAAGTATATTTCCATTTATTGTGTATTCCTTATAACTGTTCGACCTTCCTAAATACATTACCTCATACTTATCAGAGTTGAATTCCTTTTGCCACTTTCCTACCCACTCCACCAACCCATCTATATCATTTTGGATCTTAGAGCTATCTTCTACACTATCCACTACACGGCCAATTTTTGTGTCATCTGCAAATTCCCTAATCATGCTCCTCACGTTCAAGTCCAAATCTTTAATGTATAAAACAAACAATAATGGTCCCAACACTGAGCCCTGTGGAACATTACTTGAAATAACTTTCCATTCAAGGGCAGCCATTGTCAATTATCTTTTGTTTCCTGTTACTCAGCCAACTTTGGATCCAATTTGCCACATTATCCTGTGTTCCATGGGCACTGTTGTGACCAGTCTGCCATGTTGGACCTTGTCAAATGCCTTACTAAAATCCATGTAGACAACATCCACTGCACTACCCTCATTGATCCTCCTTGCCACTTTCTCAAAGAATTCACCCAAATTTGTAAGGCATGACCTTCCCTTGACAAAGCCATGCTGACTATGTCTGACCTGTCCATGGCTTACTAAGTGACAATTTATCCGATCTCTCAGAATTGATTCTAACAATTTTCCCACCACCGAAGTAAGACTAACTGGCATATAATTGTTTGGCATTTCCTTCATATCCTTTTTGAACAACTGAACCACATTTGCATTCTTCCAGTCCTCCGGCACCTCCCCTGTGTCTAGTGAAGATTGGAAAATAATCGTCTGAGCATCTGTGTGGGGAATCACTGATTGATCTCCCTGTGGGCCTCACTGAATATGAGTGTCCCGGGTAACAGACAGTGGCCCGCCCAGCTGGAATTCATTACCTGAGCGTTTTATGAGGCTGGGCCAGGACTGGACCTGCTGAATTGTAGTCCCAGACAGGGACTACAGTAATTGATTCTTTAACCAATAATGCTACCTCCTTTTTTGTCACCCACTCTATCCTGCCTGAAAACTCCATATCCAGGAACATTGAGCTGCCAATTTTGCCTCATTTTAGCCAGGTTTCTGTTATAGCAACAACATCCTGCTGTCATGTGTCTATCTGTGCCCTTAACTCATCAACCTTGTTTGAATACTCCTTGAATTGAAGTATGAACAGCTCAACCCCATCAATTTCCCTTGCTGGATGCTCTTTAACCTTCATTTCTTTTGATTTTCTGAGTTCTGACCACATCACTAACTAATGTTCCACCCCCCTTTCCTTATCGGAATCTGATCCACTTAAGCCTATCCTTTGCTTCCCATCTCCCTGCCATGCTAGTTTAAAACCTCCCTAAATGGAACTAGCAAAGGCCCCTACGAGGATATTTGTCCCAGCTCTGCCCAAGTGCCCAAGATCCCACCTTCGTCAGAATTGATCCTAATACCTCAAGAAACTAAACCCCTCCTGGTACACCATTTCTCCAGCCACCCTTTCATCATGGCACTGGAAGTAATCCTGAGATTACTACTTTTGAGGTCCTGCATTTTAATTTATCTCCTAACTTCCTATATTCAGTTTGCAGTTCCTCATCCCTTTATTTACATATGTGGCTGGTACTATGTGTACCACAACCACTGGCTGTCACCCTCCCTCTCTAGAATGTCCTGCAGCCACTCAGTGACATCCCTGACCCTAACACCAGGGAGGCAACATACCATCCTGGATTCATGTCTGTGGCTACAGAAACACCTTTCTGTACCCCTTACTATTGCATCCCCTATCACTATAGCCCGACCGTTCTTTTTCCTCCCTTTCTGTGCAGCAGAGTCACCCATAGTGCCATGAACTTGGCTGTTGCTATTTTCCCGAGAGGCCATCCCCAGTATCCAAAGCGATATATCTATTTGAGAGAGAGATGATCACATGGGACTTCCTCCTGAGCCTTTTACTTTGTCTGATGGTCACTCATTCCCTTTCTGCCTGTGCAATCCTCACCTGTGGTGTGACCACCTTGTTAAATGTACTACCAAAATGTCCTCAGCATCATAGGTGCTCCACAGTGAGTCCACTTGCAGCTCCAGCTTCAAAATGCAGTTAGCCAGTAGCCATAGCTGAACACACTTCCTGCACACGTGGCCATCAGGGACAATGGAAGCATCCCTTATTTCCCACATTGCACAAGAGGAGCACACCACTGGTCTGAGGTCTCCTGCCATGACTTCTCTAGATTAAGCTACTTACTCACTTTAAGAGAACTTAATTAAGCTCGGGACCTTCTCTGATGAATAAAAATTCAGAAGTTACCAACTATATACGCAGTATAAAAAGTTTGTTGAAACCTCTATAGAAAAGGTGTAAAAATTGCGCACACCATTTAGCTCACAAACTGCAAACAGATTTTCAACCACAAATTAAAAAGAAATTAGATTAAGAATGTGATGGAACACACATTCAAAATGGACACAAAACTCTTCCATTATAAAGGTGGTAATGATTTTAGATTTGGAACAGTTTGATGGTTGTAAATGGAAACCTTGAAGAAACTAATTTTCTCTGACCACAACATTTTTTACGTATAATTATAAAAATTATACAATTGATCCATTATTGGGAAATGAGGATAGCTACTGAAATCCGTAATTCCCATTAATTTGAAACTTTCCATTACATTTCCATACGTAGTTGTACATTTTAGTAGAATTACTGCTATTTCACCTTTAACACATCATTAAAAAGTTTGAAGATTTAGAAATAAGCAGGGATTTAAAACCGGTAGGTGTGTTAATAGAATGACAAATGAGCCTGCTTTGGGGCTTTCAAGTTGTAGCTGCAATTCAGAAAGAAGGAATTTGCCTGTTAAAGATCGTGGATTAATCAGCCGTTCCAATTCTCTGCTGAGGAATAATTGCCAAAACAAAGAAGGCACCAGGCAGAGGGAGCAGTTATTTGGATGTAGCCACATTGGATTTCCAAAAGAAATATCAGAAAGACGTAACAAGATGTCCAGTCTTAACAAATCAGCCAATAACATTAAAACTTATTGAAATTGGGCTAAAACATAGGTGTAATATTAAACTGCACAGACTCGTATCATTGATCTTCTCAATATGACCATTCAGTTTATTACAGCAAACAGCACCGCAGAGAACTGTAGAGGTTGAGTTGGGAATATTGTTCAAGGCTGAGATAGACAGATTTTTAATCAGTAAGGGATTTAAGGGTTATTATATGGTCTGTTTTAGCCAGTATTTCTCAGTGGAGGAAAGGAAGAGGTGCATGGTTATTCTAGTTGCAGCTTATATATCAGTTTGCAGGATGAGGTTGGAGTCAAATTTACAAAGGTGGAGAGGGCCGAAAAATATTGTGGATGGCTTCAGCAACATCCCGTCCAGTACCTGAATGATGCTGCCTCCGCCTCCTTGAGGCTGGGACTATCCAATTTAGATTCATGGTCCTCAATTTTGTTGGCCGGCTTTGCTCATCATGGAAGATCTAAAAGGTGATGAATTAAAGATTTTTAAAAATGTCCTAAACATACCAGTTTAGCAGGTGGGTAGCCCAGGTCCAGTCCGAGAAGCTGTTGGTCACACTGCCAAATTCAGATATCCTATTTTTATGAGACAAATGCCCTGAATTTATAAATTAGGGGCCAAATAAGTGTGAAATGAAAATAAAATTTGGATGCCAGATAGGCCTACATTTATTTTCCATCCCTTGATATGATGGTGCTGAGGAGCCTCTTGAACCAGCTTATGCTGCAGGTGCACTCATAGGGGGCGATCTTAACAAAAAAACTCTAAATCTAGAATGAGTGTGAAAATGGGAGAGTTTCAGATCCGTTTTTTTCAGCGAGGCCACAAGTCCAATCTGATGCCATTCTGTGCAAATAAAATGCTAGATCTGTTTCCCACCAGCAGGGGGAGGGGCGGGGCCTACGCTCGCCAGAAAGTTGGCAGTTCACAGTAGAGGGCTCAATCACGCAGGCGCAGATCTCTCTGTTCTGTGCAATCCCCTTGTCTCGGCCAGGCCTAGCCCAGTCAATCATCCCCCCGGCCCATCGATTCCCACCGCCCCCCCCCCCCGTGCACCCTTCTGTCCTGGCCCGATAAATCACTGTCCCTCCTCCCTCGTCCTGGCCCAGTGAATCACCACCCCTCCCACCCCCAGCCCGGGCTGGTCAATCGCCATCCACCCGGTCAATCTCCAGTCGGAGAGAGCACAGGTTCCCCCCCGCATTCAATCCCAGTTGCTTCTCCCTACCCACCTCTCCTTAGACCCTGCCCCCCTCAGGCCCACCGCTTGGCACTGTCCAGTGCCCAGTGGGCACTGCTAGGGTTCCAGTCTGGTAGTGTCACGGTGCAAGGCTGGCAGTGTCTGGCTGGCACTGTTCCCCTGCCCCAACCTCCCAGGGACTTCAATGGCCTCCGCTCCTCCCGGCAACCATGTGTGATCCTCGCCAGTGAGGACCTTCACTGGTGAGGCAGCTAAGGCAAATGAGCCGAGATGATTGCGTCCTGGCTCAAATAATATTTATGTTTAAGTTTATTTATTAGTGTCGCAAGTAGGCTTACATTAACACTACAATGAAGTTACTGTGAAAATCCCCAGTCGCCACACCCCGGCGCCTGTTCGGGTACACTGAGGGAGAATTTCGCATGGCCAATGCACCTAACCAGCACGTCAACATTTAATTGGATTTAACTATTATGATCAGCCTTGCTCCCCTACCGGGCATGAGGCTGATTTTTTGCCTCTCTCGCGATCTTACCGGCTTGCGGCACCCATTGACTGGTGGGACGAGAAGGTAAGATTGCCCCCATTGCATTTTCATGGAGAGAGGGATCCAAGACCTTGAGTCACAACATTGAAGGAACAGTGATAAAATTCCATATCAAGATGGGTAGCATGGTGGCACAGTGGCTAGCATTACTGCTTTACAACTCCAGGGTCCCTAGTTCAATTCCGGCCTCAGGTCACTGTCTGCGTGGGGTTTGCACTTTTTTCCTGTGTCTGCATGTGTTTCCTCCGGGTGCTCCAGTTTCCTCCCACACTCCAAAGATGTGCGGGTTAGGTTGATTGTCCATGCTAAATTGACCCGAGTGTCAGGGAGATTAGCTAGGGTAAATGTGTGGGGCTATGGAAGTAGGGCCTGGGTGGGATTGTGGTCAGTACAGATTCAATGGGCCAAATGGTCTCCTTTTCTGTAGGGATTCTATGATTCTAAGATAGCACATCACTTGAAGGGGAACTTGCAGTTGGTGTTGTTTCTATGTCTTTGGTACTCTGTTGTTCTAGATAATAGAAGTAGAAGGTGCTGTTGAAGGAGCCCTAGTGTGTTGCTCCAGGGCTTCTTGAACATGGCACTTGCTGTTGCAACTGTGCGCTGATGGTAGAGGGTATTAATATTTAGGATGATAAGTGGGGTGACAATGAAGTAGGTTACTTCTTCCCAGACGGCGTCAAGCTCCTTGAGTGTCGTTGGAGCTGTACTCATCCAGGCAAGTGGAGAATATTCCACCACACTTTTGATTTGTGTCTTGTAGATGGTGAGCAGGCTTTAAGGAGTCAGGAGGTGATTTGTTCACTGCAAAATTACCTGCCTCTGACCTTCTGTTATAGTCACAGTATTAATATGATAATTAAGTTTCTGGTATTTGCCAGGATGATGTTGGTAGGGGATTCAGCAATGGTAATGTTGTTGAACATCAAAGGGAAATGATTAAATTATCTCTTTATTACGATTATTATTACCTGGCATGTGTGTGATTTAGATGTCCCTATAACTGACCAGCTCATCTTAAACATTGTCCAGTCTTGCTGCATGCAGGCATGAACTGCTTTTGTATCTGACATGTTGCAAATAGGTCTGAACATTGTGCAATCATCAGCAAACATCCCACTTCTGACCTTATGATGAAGGGAAAGTCATTAATGAAGTAGCTGAAGATGGTTGAGCCTTGGACACTGCCCTGTGGAACTCCTGCAGCAATGTCCTGGGGTTGAGGTGACTGGCCTCCTACAACCAAAACCATCTTTCTTTGTGCTATGTATGACTCCAACTAGAGTCCCATCGGCTTTAATTTTACCTCTGCTCCTTAATGTCACATTTCATCAAATGCTGCCTTGGTGTCAAGGGCAGTCACTTAATTAACGTAAAATTAATCCCATTTATCTTACAATGGTGCACATTTTCCAAATTCCTGCAGGTCAGTAGTATTAGCTGAGTAGCACTAATGAGAAGCTTGCCGGCAATTGCTTTTTCTGGCCATCCACTTCAGGGGCATCCAAGATGTACTCATAGTAGTAAAGGTTCCTGGCACTTGCCTGCAAATCAAACTACCAAGCCCTCCCCTCCTGACCCCAGCTGTAACATCTCCATAGTTCAATCAGTGGAAAAAAGGTCAAGGATCTTTTGGCTCCTCTGACATTAAATGAATTACAATGGAAGCAAGTATTCAGCAAACAAACAACCTGGTAGCTCTGGAAAGTTTAGGCTGCACTGAAGCTGTTGAGATGAATTCAATTGTTTCAGTATAAAGGAATTCCGCACTAATGGAGTGCCTCTGATCCTACATCCAGGCTATTTCAAATATAAAATATATAATTGTGCGGATTTTGACTGTGAACTTCATATTTGCAATTTATGTAAAAGATAAAGAAATATTGACAGATAGATTTGTAGAAATCTTAACACATCCAAAGTGGGAGAAGGGCAGGGTGAAAAACTTGAATTTGAAATGGAGCAAAAGAAAAATATTTAACTCTTAAAAATGCAGATATCTCACTCCCAGCCTTAATGCAGAAATGAAAAAGGAAGTTATGTCAAAGTTAAAAGTGCCATCTTTAAAATGTTTATGCATTAATTGGTACTTACCAAAATTCTGCAAAAATATCTATTCTTAACACAAAGTAAAGTTTATTTATTAGTCACAGGTAAGTCTTACATTAACACTGCAATGGAGTTACTGTGAAATTCCCCGAGTCGCCAGACTCTGGCATCTATTCGGGTCAATGCACCAAACCAGCACATCTTTCAGACTGTGGGAGAAAACCAGAGCACCCAGAGGGAATCCACACAGACATGGGGAGAATGTGCAAACTCTGCACAGACAGTGACCCAAGTCAAGAATCGAACCTGGGACCCTGGCATTGTGAAGCAGCAGTGCTAACCACTGTGCCACCATGCCACTCCCATGAGCTCATAATTCCACTGCTCCTCTCTCAGGGCTGAAATTTGACACTGAATGCCAGAATATCTGGTTTGAACAGCATAAATTTCTAGTGAAGGAAGAATGCCCTGTTGGATTTGTGTCTCTCCATTATGCTAATTACAAAACATGAAATTCATGATCATATTCTGTAGCATATATATCAAAAACATTGCTCCTATATTAGACGTGGCATTGATTTTAGATGAATTATGGAGGAATATGAGACCTAAAGTGACAATTAATGTAGGAATAATCCATTTTGTGTCATAATTAATCAGTCTTAAAGATCAATAGCTGTTTCACCACTGATGAAGCATCATATCATTCTGTTTGAAACCTTGACCTCTGAGGCACAAGATTATACAGCCTGTAATCCTGTTTTCAATGCAAGAGTAAATTGAATGTGCACATCGTGTACAATCTTGAAAATTAAAGCATACGGTTTATTTTGACACATTAAAAACAAACAAACAAGATATTAGTAAAAGCCGCCTTACTTCTGAACTGTAGCATATTTGAAAGGGAATGCATAATAGCCATTGTTACCAAGGATCTCCAATTGCCAAATTCTCAGTTGCAGCAACAAATTAATGTATGAATTACTGAGCAAGTAATCAGGCAAAAAGGTTTTACGTAAATGGCAAATGAACACAAAACTTTATTTTGCAAATAAACATGATTGTAAACCTGAATTTCACCATAAGAATCATTGATAATTCATAAAATGATTCAATTACATTTTGTAGTTCATTTTTATGGTGCAATTTATGAAAATTTGCAGTCAAAATTAATGCTACCTTCTGAATTCTAAATTCAGTCCTGCACTAATTTATGTGTGATTGATATTGAGGAAGACTGCAGGAAGATATCAATAAACTGATCAGGTAGGTAGCAGGCAACAACTGGTATTCGATCTTGGGAAGTGTAAAGTAATGTATTCAGGGAGGGCGAAAGGACAAAGGAGTGTGTAATAAATATAATAGTAGGTTACTAAAATTATTGAGGAATAGAGATGTTCCAAAAAAATCCCAATCTACCCAACTGCTAAAAATCTCAATTTCTGGGAACATCCTCATAAATCTTCTCTATACCGTATCGAACGCAATCACAGTCTTCTTTTAATGTGGTGACAAGAACTTATTAACCACCTTATGGCAGCACGGTGGCACAGTGGTTAGCACTGTTGCCTCACAGTGCCAGGGACCTGGGTTCGATTCCCAGCTTGGGTCACTGTCTGTGTGAAGTTTGCATATTCTTCCCATGTCTGCATGGGTTTCCTCTGGGTGCTCCGGTTTCCTCCCACAGTCCAAAGATGTGTGGGTTAGGTGGATTGACCTTGCTAAATTGCCACTTAGTGTCCAAAGATGTGCAGATTAGGTGGATTGTCCATACTAAATTGCCTCTTAGTGTCAGGGGGACAAGTTAGGGTAAATGCATTGAGTACAAGAGTTGGCAAATCATGATGCAGCTATATAAATCCTTGGTCCGGCTGCATTTGGAGTTTTGCGTGCAGTTCTGATTGCCACACTATCAGAAGGACATGGAATCTTTGGAGAGAGTGCAAAGAAGGTTCACCAGGATGTTTCCTGGTCTTGAGGGTGTTGGCTATGAGGTGAGGTTGAATAATCTAGAATTGTTTTCACCGAAAAGACTGAGGCTGAGGCGAGACATAATAGAGGTCTACAAAATTATGAAAGGCATGGACACAGTGGATAGTCAGGGACTTTTTCCCAAGATTGAAGTGTCAATTACAAGGGGAAAAGGTCTAAGGTGAGAGAGGGAAGTTTAAGGGAGATGTGCGGTGGAAGTTTTTCATGCAGAGAGGAGAGGGTGCAGAGATGCACTGCATTTAAGAGGCATCTGGATGTGTACATGAATAGGGAGGGAATAGGGGATATGGACAGAGTAAGGATAGAAGGGTTTTTTTAGTTTAGTTAGGGTATCATGATTGGCACAGGCTTAGAGGGCCGAAGGGCTTGTTCCCGTGCTGTATCTTTCTTTGTGTTGCATATCTACAGATCTCTGAAGCTACAGGACAGATAGATAAATCATAGAATCCTACAGTGCAGAAGGAGGCCATTTGGCCCATCGAGCCTGCACTGACCACAATCCCACCCAGGCCTTATCCCCATAACCCCATGCATTTACCCTAACTTGTCCCCCTGACACTAAGAGGCAGTTTAGCATGGACAATCCACCTAATCTGCACATCTTTGGACACTAAGTGGCAATTTAGCAAGGCCAATCCACCTAACCCACACATCTTTGGACTGTGGGAGGAAACCCATGCAGACATGGGGAGAACATGCAAACTTCACACAGACAGTGACCCAAGCTGGGAATCGAACCCAGGTCCCTGGCGCTGTGAGGCAACAGTGCTAACCACTGTGCCACCGTGCTGCCATAAGATGGTTAATAAGTTCTTGCCACCACATTAAAAGAAGACTGTGATTGCGTTCGATACGGTATAGAGAAGATTTATGAGGATGTTCCCAGAAATGGAGATTTTTAGCAGTTGGGTAGATTGGGATTTTTTTGGAACAGGGGAGACTGAGAGGAGATTTATTGATGTGTATAAAATTGTAAGGAGTCTGAATGGAATGGATGTGAGGGACTTATTTACCTTCGCAGAGAGGTCAATAAGAAGGAAGAATATATTTAAAGTAATTGGTAGAAAGATTTGAGTGGAGTTGAGGAGAATTTTTTTTCAGTCAGAGGGTGATGGGGTTCTAGTACACACAAGAATGTTACAAGCAGAAACACACAGCACTTGGATACTTGAAGCACCATAATCTCCAAGACTACAAACTAAGAGGCAGAAAATGGGATTAGGTGGGAGAGCTCTATTTTAGCCAGCACAGATACTATACTGGATTTAATGATCGCATTGGTGGGCCTGTCCACCAGCTGGAGCCATTCTCAGGCACCCTAGTGTGATTAAAAGACAATCCGACACAAAATGGTCAGCATTGCAGTTCCGGAGTCCTACAGGGTGGATAGAACATAGAACATAGAAAGCCACAGCACAAACAGGCCCTTCGGCCCACAAGTTGCGCCGATCATATCCCTACCTCTAGGCCTATCTATAGCCCTCAATCCCATTAAATCCCATGTACTCATCCAGAAGTCTCTTAAAAGACCCCAACGAGTTTGCCTCCACCACCACCGACGTCAGCCGATTCCACTCACCCACCACCCTCTGAGTGAAAAACTTACCCCTGACATCTCCTCTGTACCTACCCCCCAGCACCTTAAACCTGTGTCCTCTCGTAGCAACCATTTCAGCCCTTGGAAATAGCCTCTGAGAGTCTACCCTATCCAGACCTCTCAACATCTTGTAAACCTCTATCAGGTCACCTCTCATCCTTCGTCTCTCCAGGGAGAAGAGACCAAGCTCCCTCAACCTATCCTCATAAGGCATGCCCCCCAATCCAGGCAACATCCTTGTAAATCTCCTCTGCACCCTTTCAATGGCTTCAACATCTTTCCTGTAATGAGGTGACCAGAACTGCGCGCAGTACTCCAAGTGGGGTCTAACCAGGGTCCTATAAAGCTGCAGCATTATCTCCTGACTCCTAAACTCAATCCCTCGATTAATGAAGGCTAGTACTCCGTACGCCTTCTTGACCGCATCCTCCACCTGCGAGGCCGATTTAAGAGTCCTATGGACCCGGACCCCAAGGTCCTTCTGATCCTCTACACTGCTAAGAATGGTACCCTTCATATTATACTGCTGCTTCATCCCATTGGATCTGCCAAAATGGATCACTACACACTTATCCGGGTTGAAGTCCATCTGCCACTTCTCCGCCCAGTCTTGCATTCTATCTATGTCTCGCTGCAACTTCTGACATCCCTCCAAACTATCCACAACACCACCTACCTTGGTGTCGTCAGCAAACTTACCAACCCATCCCTCCACTTCCTCATCCAGGTCATTTATGAAAATGACAAACAGCAAGGGTCCCAGAACAGATCCCTGGGGCACTCCACTGGTCACTGACCTCCATGCAGAGAAAGACCCCTCCACAGCCACTCTTTGCCTTCTGCAGGCAAGCCAGTTCTGGATCCACAAGGCAACAGCCCCTTGGATCCCATGCCCTCTCACTTTCTCAAGAAGTCTTGCATGGGGGACCTTATCGAACGCCTTGCTGAAGTCCATATAGACCACATCCACCGCTCTTCCTTCGTCAATGTGTTTGATCACATTTTCAAAGAACTCAACCAGGCTCGTAAAGCACGACCTGCCCTTGACAAAGCCGTGCTGACTACTTTTGATCATACTAAACTTCTCTAGATGATCATAAATCCTGTCTCTCAGGATCCTCTCCATCAACTTACCAACCACTGAGGTTAGACTCACCGGTCGGTAATTTCCCGGGCTGTCCCTGTTCCCTTTCTTGAATATAGGGACCACATCTGCAATCCTCCAATCCTCCAGAACCTCTCCCGTCTCCATCGACGATGCAAAAATCATCGCCAAAGGCTCCGCAATCTCCTCCCTCGCCTCCCACAGTCACCTGGGGTACATCCCATCCGGTCCCGGCGACTTACCAACCTTGATGCCATTCAATAGTTCCAACACATCCTCTTTCTTTATGTCCACATGCTCGATCCTTTCTGTCCACCGCAAACCAGCAGTACAACCACCCAGATCCCTTTCCACCGTGAATACCGAGGTAAAGTATTCATTAAGCACCTCCGCCATTTCTAACGGTTCCGCACAAACTTTTCCCCCTTCACCTTTTAAGGGTCCTATGCCTTCACATCTCATCCTTTTACTCTTGACATATTTGTAGAAAGCCTTGGGATTCTCCTTAATCTTACCCGCCAAGGTCTTCTCATGACCCCTTCTCGCTCTCCTAATTTCTTTCTTAAGCTCCTTCCTACATCCCGTATACTCCTCTAAATCCTTAACACCTCCTAGCTCTCTGAACCTTCTGTACGCCTCTCTTTTCTTATTCACCAGGTTCATCACAACCTTCGTGCACCACGGTTCCCGTACCCTACCAACACCCCCCCTGTCTCATCGGAACGTTGTCATGCAGAGCTCCAGACAAACATTCCTTGAAAATCCTCCACTTTCCTTCGGTACTTTTCCCCAAGAATGCCTCCTTCCAATTTACCCGTCTAATTTCCTCCCTGATGACACTGTATTTCCCTTTACTCCAGAGAAACACTTTCCTAGCCTGCCTGATCCTATCTCTTTCCAATGCTATCGTGAAGGAGATAGAATTATGATCGCTATCCCCAAGATGCTCACCCACCGAGAGATCCTCCACCTGTCCAGGTTCATTAGCCAGCACCAGATCAAGTACAGCCTCTCCTCTAGTAGGCTTATCCACATACTGTGTCAGGAAACTCTCCTGGACACACCTAACAAATTCCTCTCCATCCAAACCCCTAGCCCTAGGGATATTCCAATCTATGTTTGGGAAATTAAAATCTCCCATCACGACAACTCTGTTATTCCTACATCTCTCCAGGATCTGTTGCCCCATCTGCTCCTCAACATCTCTGTTACTATTGGGCGGCCTATAGAAAACACCCAGCAAAGTTACCGACCCCTTCCTGTTCCTAACCTCCACCCACAGAGACTCCGTAGTCAATCCCTCCACGGCGTCCACCTTCTCTACAGCCGTGACACTATCCCTGATCAACAGTGCCACTCCCCCCCCTCTCTTGCCTCCCTCCCTGTCCTTCCTGAAACATCTAAAACCCGGCACCTGAAGCACCCAGTCCTGTCCCTGAGACATCCAAGTCTCCGTAATGGCCACCACATCACAATTCGAAGCAGCAATCCACGCTCTAAGCTCATCCACTTTATTCACTACACTCCTGGCATTAAAATAGACACATCTCAGACCTTCAGCCTGAGCACTTCCCTTCTCCATCACTCGTCTAACCTCCCTCTTACCCTGTCTACATTCCTTATCTATTTGCGAGCTAACCTCCTCGCTCTCAGTCCCCTCATTTCGATTCCCTCCCCCCAACCTTTCTAGTTTAAAGTCTCTCCAGTAGCCTTAGCCAACCTTCCCGCCAGGATATTGGTCCCCCTGGGATTCAAGTGCCACCCGTCTTTTTTAAACAGGTCACACCTGCCCCTAAAGAGGTCCCAATGATCCAAGTACCCAAATCCTTGTCCCTTGCTCCAGTCCCTCAGCCACGCATTCATTCTCCACCGATTCCTGTTCTCACCCTCCCGCGGCACAGGCAGCAATCCCGAGATTACTACCTTTGCATTCCTCTTTCTCAGCTGTCTACCTAACTCCCTATATTCTCTTTTCATGACCCCTTCCCTCTTCCTACCTATTTCAGCAGTACCTATATGCATCACGACCTTCGGCTCCTCTCCCTCCCCCTTCAGGATTTCTGGGACTCGACCAGAGACATCCCGGACCCCTGCACCAGGGAGGCAAACCACCATCCGAGAGTCCCGTCTGTGTCCCCAAAAACGCCTATCTGACCCCCTCACCGTAGAGTCCCCAATTAGCACTACCCTCCTTTCCTTACCCTTTTGCACTACTGGGCCAGGCTCAGCTCCAGAGACACTGCCACCGCTGCTTCCCCCAGGTGGGCTGTCCTCCCCAGTAGTACTCAGACAGGAGTACTTATTATTAAGGGGCACATCCACCGGGGTGCTCACCATCAACCGAGCTTTCTCCTTCCTCACTGTTACCCAGTTACCCTCCTCCCGTGGTCCCGGTGTGACCACCTGCCGATAGCTCCTGTCAATGACCTCCTCACTATCCCTAACCTGGCGAAGGTCCTCGAGCTGCAATTCCAGTTCCCTAACATGGTCCCTTAGGAACCGCAGCTCAACACACCCAGCACAGATATGGTCGTCCGGGAGGCTAGGAGCCTCCAGGACCTCCCACATCCTACATTGGGAACAACATACTGGCCTCACACTCATAATTGCCCTTTTAAACACACAGGGAAAAAAAAAAGTGAATGAAAATTTTAAACTTACCTTTCCTCCTCCTGTTTTCTCCAAAGCCCTGCTCTCACTGGGTCTTTTTTTTTAGGTTAGAGGAGGAGGGAGGGCGGGATACTCTACAAGTGTAGAGTATCGGGATTCCTCTCTGTTCCAATTTATTGGGGAAAAAAAAAACCTCTCTCTCCCAGACCTCCCTGCGCGACCACTTCCGGGTTTAGATATTTTAAAAAAAAACCCGCGAAAAGGTAAGTTAAAAAATAAAAGCGCTTACCCGCAGCACTCCTCCCGCGAATCTCTCCCTCTCTGCTGTACTTCCAAGAAGCAATGAGGCCGATTCACTGAGGTGAGTAACTTTTAAAAAACCTCTCTCTCCATGTTCAGTCTCCATGTGCTACCAGTCAATCAGAGGTCAGCCACTCTTCAATACCAGCAGTGTCACCAAAGACGGTGGCCACTGCTTCTACAACAGTAGGCCCTACAGAGAAGAACTGCCATGGAAACCCCCAGAACAGATAAGGGGGTGGGGCAGGATTGCAAGGCCCAGCAAGCAGGCATCGGAGAATTGGGAAGGAAGGTCAGTTTATAGGGCTCAGAACACCCGCTACCAGCGAGTTCCCTGCCACCAATGAGTCCCTCCATTGGACAAAGGGTGCCAGAGCAGGAGGAGCCCCCCACAGGCCACTGACAGGCCCACCAGTATACAACTGGCTACCTGCCCACATTGTCTCTGCCACAGGTAGAACAGGTAGAATACCCATGGAGGCACACTAAGGCCCTCATGTGGCTATTAATTGGCCACTCACATGGAGCCAGACCATTCTGGAACAATGTGAAATGGTAGCTCAACAGTGCCAAGTTGATACTGTCATTCAATCTTCAACAAAACCTTTACAGTCATTATTTCTATTTTGACCTCCTCATTAACTTTTGGGTATATGCGTGATTTAGTTGTGTGGACAAACCCATAGGTTTCTGTTAACTGCTTAAAATATTCATTGTCAAAGCGTGGGCTATTATCTAAAATGGCTCGGTCTGAATTTTGTGTGCGTCAAAAAGTTATTTTAGTAACATAATGACAGCTTCCGAGGTGGGACCATGCAGGCACTTAACCTCATTTCTCTAGAGTAATAATCAACAACTGAGGAATGTCTTCCCTTTGAGCACAGAAAAATCCATTCCTTAGAAACCATTCCAAAGGGTCCATTCCAAAGATCCACTCCAAAGGATCCATACTAAAGATCCATTCTAAAGGATCCATTCCAAAGATCCATTCCAAGACATTCCCAGGTTCTGAACAGTAATGAGGATGGATACCTTCAGTGGTCCTCTTTGCTCCTGGCAATGTATCACAAGTGTCACAATTTAAAATAATTTCTTCTAATGATTTTGAGATTCCTGGCCATCAAACAGCAATTTGCACACTGGCACGACACTTTGTAATGCCCAAGTGTCCCTGGTGTATTCTCTGAACCATCACAAGTCTAAAACTCTAGATATGACCAATCACTCATCATAAATCAGCAAGTCATCCATGGCAGAGATTTCTTCATTTCTAGAAGTATTGTTTCAGGATGAGATTATTTGCAAAATTTTCTGGTCATCCTTTGAGGCAGTAGTCCTTAATTTGTGCACATTCTTCATCTATTTTCAATGCTTTTCAAATTTCTTTTAGCCTGTGTGTTATAGCAGGTAGAAATTTTCTCATCAATGAAGCATAGAACTTGACTAAATAATTGTTGTCTTATTCAGGCTTTTCAGCTGGAATACATGATGTTGCATACACTGTTTTCCTCAGTTGTAGCATCAAATCCCATCAATGTCAACCAAAATCTCTGCATTTTTTAACATTTAATAACATAACCAATGGTTTGTAGCCTGTCTCAATGGTAATCTTTAGGCCCAAGACATAGTTGACACACTCCTCACAAGCCATGTAGATGTTAATGCTTCTTCTTCAATTAGAGTGTATCTTTGTTTCTGTTAATGATCAAGGTATGTAGTACACTAGCCTGCATTTACAATCTCTCTCAGTCTGAAAGAATATTGCTCCTAGTCCAATCGAAGATGTATTTGCGACAACTATTATAGGCCATAGTGAGCCAAGGGCCAGAATTCTCTGGCTGTTCGTGGTCCGCTACTACTGCCAGAGAGGATAGAGAATTTGGCGTTCAGCCAAATCTCCATTCACTGCAGCAGGATGGGAGAATCCCACTGGCATGAATGGCTGGAGAATGCCACTGCCATATGTCTGGTAAAATGAGCATATTTTTTATCTTTTCGAATGAAATTTGTCGATTTTTTTCCCAACACCATGCTTTGTCTTGCTGAAGAATTGTTCATATGTGTGTGCCAGATTAGGAAAAAATTTTCCTACTTTCCCATAAGTGCTGAAGCTCTGTGACATTACGTGATGGTGGAAATTCTTTGATTGTCTTAGTTTTTTGATACCAGCCATTTTAAGGACTCTCTGAACAAGACTGACAATTTGTATTAGATCAGGGACAGCTTTGAACCCCACACCTCATTCACAAACATCCACTCCCTCCATCACCGACATCAGCAGCAGCAGTGTGTACCATCTACAAGATGCACTGTAGCAATTCACCAAAGATCCTTAAACAACACCTCCCAAACCCACAACGACTTCCATCTAGAAGGACAAGTGCAGCAGATACATGGGAATACCACTACCTGTAAGTTCCCCTCCAAGCCACTCACCATCCTGACTTGAAATATATCACCGTTCCTTCACAGTCACTGGGTCAAAGTCCTGGAATTCCCTCCCTAAAGGCATTGTGGGTCAACCCACAGCACGTGGACTGCAACGTTTCAAGAAGGCAGCTCATCACAACCATCTCAAGGGCAACTAAGGATGGGCAATAAATGCTGGCCAGCCAGGTACGCTTATGCCCTATAAATGAATTTTTAAAAAATTTGGCTGAGACTTCAATTCATTCGATACAGAACCCTTATCACTGTACATGGATAGAAATACATTGCCAGTTAATCTGAGCTGGAATTGCTAATGATAACATTTGTACGAAGAAGGAAGTGCAGCAAACATTATAAACAGAACAACAAAGAGGGTCCTCATGCAGTGTAGCGGCTGCTGCTGAGAATATAGATAATCCAAACCTCATTAATAGTGAACTTAGTGCCATCAGTAGTTCCCAAGGCATGGCTCTTGAATAGTTGTCAGTAAAGTTGCTAAGATCATCAAAGGAAAAAGTGTGCCGTTTAAGAGAAAGAGTCTCCCAGCTGTCAGTTTAATTGGTCTGGGAAGTTTACTTTGGCTTTGTTGATGGCTTTGCCAGGACACGCATAGAAGCCAGTGAAATCACAGTACAATCACATCAGCTCTAAATTCCACAACTGTAAGCTTTCTCTCGTGCTTTCTTCCAAAGAGTTGAAAATATGTGAATCTATAAATTGCTGCTATGCAGGCAAGGCACGTGTACTGCTGACCAGTAGAGTGGCAAGTGAAATTTATGGCTTGTTTCATGCTTAATTGACAATAATTTTAAGGTTGTTGGAGAGGCAGGGGGAGTGGAATGTGCTACTATATTTAAGGCAGCACTAGCGTTGTTCAATAACCATTGATGGAAAACAAAACTATTCATTAAGGAAATATGCAATCTAATTGTACATAGATGATTCGTACTTTATTCAGATGATCCAACCCCTTCGTCTTCTTTCTCAGTGAATAGCAATGACAGGAGTTGTCCAGTTCTACCGAAATGCCGGTTTTCCAAAAGTACAGGTGCCTTTAGTGGTTTCTAGATGGTCATGCGGACGCCTATCCATCAATCCATCATTTACATAAATTTTAGAGCTCTGGCAGTTCCTTGAAAGAACGAATCACCTCCTCATCCATTCCCAGGACTGATTTTCTTTTTCAACAACATATATATTTATATTTCAAATGTTTAAAAAGCTACAGTCTATTTCTCATAATTTGATGGGGTTGTTGAATTAAAACATATGAGTTTCCAAAAATTGAATTAAGTGATGTAAATAACAAGAAAGTTAGTGCAAAAAACTTAAATTCAGAGGAAATTTGAATCATGTGATTTGCAGATAACAAGAGTGGGGTGGTGGGAGTGCAACAAAAGATTTCCCCTTGATACCTGAGGCACTCTGCCAGAAGCTCTATCCTATCAATGCTCAGTTGATTCATTAGTACCCCAATCCATGGCTTTGTTCCCTCTAGACCTGATTATTCCAGTGCAGTCCTGGCCAGCTTCCCAAGTCCTACCCTCTGCATACTAGAAGCCATTCAAAATCTTGCTGTGTAAGTCCTAATTACCAAGCCCCTTTCACCCATCACCCTGTACTCACTGACATTGACTCCTGGTTAAGTAATGCGTCAGTGTTAAAATTCTCAAATGATTCCATAACCTTGTCCATCCCGATCTCTGTAATCACCTCCATCCCAAAAACTCTCTGAAATATCAACGCTTCTCTAATTCCGGCCTTTTAAGAAACCCCAATGTTAATTGTTCCATCATTGGCAGCCTTGCGTTCAGTTACTAAAGCCCGAAGCTCTGGAATTCCCTCTCTGAAGCTTTCTGCCTCTCTTCCTCAGTTCCTTCATTTAAGACTCTCCTTAAAACCTACCTCTTTGACCATATTTTTGGCCATCTGCCTTAATATTATCAAGTTGCTGCCAAATTTTGATGTTTTATTACATATCTAAATTACAAGTTGCTGTTGTATCAACACTAGCATGCAGTTTAATGTCAAAACTGGAAAGGTTAACTCCTGGGAGATCAGGGCTAGATTTTGTAGTATTAGGGTGTTCAGAACTGAAAGGATTAAAGTGGGGCTGGGGAACAGTACTGCCCAGATGATGCTGAAAATGGAGTCCCATGACTAATAGTAGTCTGGTAATATTCTGAATGGAGTAAGCTCATTTAGACTTGTATATGTGTACATAATTATGTTACACATTAAATAGTTACTGTTCAGACTCTTTGGGCGCGATCTTATCTGCCGTTCATGCCACACTCCCACTGCAACAAAGTCGGAGAATTTGGCAGCCAGCCAAATCTCTGTTCACTGCAGCAGGATGGGAAAATTCTGCCAGCGTGAACGGTGATAAGATTCCAGCCTATGTCTCCAAAACCCCTTCCTTAGACAATCACAAGAACATACAATACATTCTTTAGCTTCAGCATCATTATGGTCAAAGCACCTACAATGAGACCAGTGCAACCAACAGGATCATTATTGAGCATACCATTGGTTTAAATTCATACAAACTTCCAATAGGGTTGCCAACTCTCCCAGAATGGCCAGGAATCTACTGGGATTGGCATCCATCTCACAATGCCCAAGGAAGGCTTTCCAGGAGATTTTAAAGCACCATCACACTTCTCCCCGTCCCGCAAATCAGGAAGGAGGACCCCCTTAGCACTGGTTGGGAAATGTAGTCCCTCTATTCCTGCATGGCAGAGAGCTTGGAATTTGGTGGAGAGCAGACTACAACTCCCAATGGACCGCAACCAAAGGCAAGAGGGGAATGGGAGTGGTCATGTGACTTTCCGCAAGTGAAACACCAGAAGTCGAGGCAAAGGATACAGCTGGATACAGCTGTGACAAAGGGTAAGCAACAGCTCACACCACTGCAGATTATTTCTGTAGTTTCAAGTGTCTTATACTAACAAGAATTTCCAGGCTACAATTAAATAGAAGGTGCTTTTGGGTGGAATTTTCCCAAAAATGCTGAAGCAGGTGAGAATAGCTGTGTGAAACTCGCTGCTTTCACAGCTGCCTTTGCTATCCCCATCAAGCAGCACCCTCAGCAATTTCATAGTGCTGGCAAGAATTACACGGCCAGCTGGGGGGGGCTAGACTCACTAGCAAAACTGAGATTCAGAGATCAAGGCCCTTCTTTCCTCTCCACAGATATTGGGACCCTTCATTCCCAGCTGGCACTGGGGCAATAACCCACATAGTCTGCGCACCCCCCATCCCTATTGCAGGCACAACGTCCCCATCATCCAGTGGGGCCCCTCCCACACATAAGAGAACCCCCCCTCCCCCAAAAGGGCAACACAGAGGATCTGCCCTGGCAGTGCCAACCAAGCAGTGCCAACCTAGAAGTGCCAAGGGGCAATGCCCCTCCATGTCCCTCATCACTCAGGGATTAGACTTACCTTCGCCCCTCTGGAGTGTTCTTCATCACTGGTTTTCAGTTTCACGGTGATTGTCACCAGTGTGATGTCACGTCGGCTGGGGGGAGCACCTAATGATGCCGGAAGCAATGGTGCTAAGCTGTATAGTGATATTTAAATGAATTCAGAGTCATGGAAATCAGGTACACATCCATGATTATGTCACCAGTGGGGGAGGAGGAAGACCTCAAACTGAGATTGTACTTCCGCAAATCCCGTTATAGCCCTCTTGCAAGAGTTAGTGGCTATAATGGGATTTGCACTTGTGGCGAACAGGCCCTGAGAATTGTGCCCATTGGGCAGGATTTTCTGGCTGCACCAAGGCTGGATATTCCCACCCAAGGTTAACAGACCTTTGCATGGTCCGCCCCCACCAGCTACGATTCCCATGGAGGGCAGGACGGGAAAATGCCATTGTCTCCAAACCTTGCTGGAGAAGTAACGGTGAGTTCACGCTGCGTGTTAATGCACAAAATCGACCAGCAGGCTCAGCCAAAAAAAGTGCAATGTGGTGAATTGCGAATCATCAGGACTTGTTGGGCAATTTGCTCCAATCTGCTGTTTGCCTCACTCTTAACCTCTCTGTTAGTTTTAAGAATATTCCAAATTTACACATTAACTGCTCAGAAAACCTGCAGCTGGAAATGACTTGTAACATCACAATCGTTAATGCAACAGTCCCAGCAGAAATAGAACAATTTAAACTGTTGAGTCGCATTGCTGCATGCAATAAATTGTTGCTGCAGATTTTGTTTAAAATTCAAATTTTAACTTTTAAGGGCCTGAAGTTCATCAGTGGCAGCCTAGGCTGGAATGGAATGTTGAATGGTTACATGGCATTCTGATTCCAGTTCCATTGGAGTATCAGGATTCTAATTTGGAATGTTTCTGTCTGTGTCAATTGCGGGTTTGCAGCTGTAACTGTATCAAAAACGGGCTGAGTTCGCAGTGCAGACAAGGCTTGGCCAAGGATTTTATTTTATATCATTTGAAAATCAGATTTTCTTCTTGCTATGTTTCCAGCATCTCTCTCTTTCCAATTATTCAACAGCAGAGGAGGTGGAACAGGATTTGTATTTGTATGTCTGTTCATACAGCAACTCTATTATGATGGCCACGGGGGAATCATCAATAGATCTCCCCATGGGCTTCGTAGAGTACAAGCTCCCCTATTAAACGAGTGGAGGCTTGCCCAATAGAGATGGAGCAATGGAGAGTTTAAAAGCAGCAGGCTCCACTCAGGCTGGCTGTCGATGGACTCCGGGGCATGACCTGTACACAATAGCTGCAGGAGCGCTACCTTATGCACGTTGTAAATAAAGGATATTGGTGATGGAAGACTGGCCTCGGCGAGATTATTACATTGGCGACGAGGAGTAAAATGAGTTTTCTTCTTCCCTCTGGACATACATGGGAACATACATAGAAAGTAAAAGCAGGAATGGAGACATTCAGCCCTTCGAGCCTGCTCCTCCTTTCACCACGATCATGGCCGATCACCAAATTCAATTCCTTGATCCCGCCTTTCCCCCTTATCCCTTGATCCCTTTAGCCCCAAGAGCTATATCTAATTCCTTTTTGAAATTACATGTTTTGGTCTGAACTAGTGTAGTAGAAGTGAATTCCACAGATTCCCCACTCTCTGGGTGAAGAAGTTTCTCCTCACCTCATTCCTAAAGGTTTATCCTCAAACTATGACATGTGACTTGTCCGCCTCTCACTTATATCTGCACCACGGAATTTGCTCTCACCACCAACCTTGAGAATTGAAGGCTCTCTATATGGTGTCCTTTGCAAAACAATGTACAGGCAACAAAGGGGAAAGGTGTGACTGGACAGTTATTGGCTGTTGGGCCTGGAATTTATTTTCACCACGACTGGAGTTGGAAGGAAAAAGACAAGCAGCAGAGCAATTACCACCGGAGCTGATGAAAACTCAGGCAGCAGAAAAAGCAACCTGTGCAGAATAGCCTTAAAACTGTTGATTTAGTATTTTTAACTTTGCTGTATTAAATTGTATTTTGCCTGCAGCTGATCCTCGAGCAACTCTGAATGGTCAATATGTGTTTTACTGGGCTGGAAAACACTGGAGAAAAGTGCAGGGGATATGATGAAATCATTATTTGAAGAATATTAACTGGTGTTACAGGTTTGCCCTTCCTTTTTAACCCATTTCATCCTCTGTACCAACAAACAAGGGTAATCAACACAATAAACAGTCCTCAGGGGCTGAATATTACATATCTCAGTGGGCCGTGGGCAGGATTCTTTCCTGGAGGTAGATGGACTGCCTGCTCTTGCCCTGCCTTTGAAAAACAGCAAATAAAACGTGTAGTGGTCAATTAATGGCCATCCAGTGTGGAAACGTCCAACAGCGCCGGACAATGATGGGCAACCAGCTCATTCAACTAATGAAGGAGGAATACCCAGAGGCTGTGAGCCAGAATGAGATCATGGTCACTCATTTAAAGGGACCCCCGACATAAGACTCTAGCAGCTGAATCAGGAATCGTTGTTTGGGCACATTAGAACATTTGTGTTGGAGATTTTGAATTTATTTAAACCATCGCACTAGGTAAATAGTTATTTATAAATGTTAGCTTCAACTAGCTGGCACATTTCTGTGATGAATAAAGCTTAAGTTATCAAATTGTACTGTACTTAGGCTTAGTGATGTAAAATCTTAATTTATATATATTATTGGAATGTTGTTGAGAAAGTCTTTCAGCTGATATCTCATGAAGTGCCATAATACTGTAACTTTAAGAAATAATTTGTGGAGTTATAGCTAGGACACATTTAAGCTCCAGTGAGTCTAACATTAGTAGTAAATGAAGTCAAGATTGCAATATGTGCGGCATGGTGGCACAGTGGTTAGCACTGCTGCCTCACAGCACCAGGAACCCAGATTCAATTCCTGGCTTGGGTCGCTCTCTGTGTGGAGTTTGCATGTTTTCCCCATGTCTGTATGGGTTTCCTCTGGGTGCTCCGGTTTCCTCCTACAGTCCAAAGATGTGCGAGTTAGGTGCATTGGCCATGCTAAATTCCTCTTAGTGTCCCGCGATGCATAAGTTAGAGGGATTAGTGAGGTAAATAAGTCTCAGGTGGGATTGTAGTCGGTGTGGACTCGATGAACCGAATGGCCTCCTTCTGCACTGTAGGGTTTCTAATACTGATTGGCTAGAAGGAAATCTTGATGACGGGTCTCTGATCAAAAGGATACAAACTAAAGTCAGATTGTAGAATAAGCAAACTACTGCGGATGCTGGAATTTGAAACAAGAACTGGAAAATCTCAGCAGGTCTGGCTGCACCTGTAGAGTGAGAAAACAGAGTTAATGTTTCAGTTGAATTTGGCTCTTCATCAGAACTAAAGGGAGGGAGAAATGTGTTAGATATTAAACTGCAGCTGTAAGAGATTGCAACAAGATGCAGCAACCTTAAGAACAAAAGAAAGGTGGCCAAGTGTGGGAGGAAGGGGATTGGGAAGGATTATAGCATTGAAACAAGAAATGTATGGGATATTTAAAACAAGGGTTTAAGATGGAGGAGAAAGGTCACAATCTAAATTTGTTGAACTCAATGCTGAGTCCTGAGGGTTGTAACATGCCTAATCTGAAGAAGAGATGCTGCTTCTCCAGTTTGCGTTGGGCTTCACTGGAGCATTTCAACAGGCCAAGGATGGACGTGTGGGCATGAGAGCAAGATGGTGAGTTAAAATAGCAAGGAACAGGAATGTTGGGGCCATGCTTGCAGACTAAGCAAAGGTGTTCTGCAAAGCAGTAACACAGTCTGTATTTATTCTCCAAAATGTAGAGGAGAGTGCATTGGGAGCAACGAATATAATAGACCAGATTGAAGGAGGTACAAGAGCAACACTGTTTAATCTGAAAGGAGTGTTTGGGGCCTTGAATGGTGAGGAGGGAAGAGTTAGAGAGGCAGGTGTTGCACCTTCTGCGATCGCAAGGGAAGGTGCTGTGGGAAGGGGGTGGCGCATTGGGGTGATGGAGGAGTGGACCAGGGTTTCAAGGAGGAAGCGGTCCCTGTGGAATGCTGAGAAGGGAAGATGTCTTTAGTGTGGCATCATGCTGGAGGTGGCAGGAATGACAGAGGATGATCCTTTGAATGCAGAGATTGATGGGGTGGAAAGTGAGGGCAAGAGGGACCCAATCCTGGTTCTGGGACAGAGGGGAAGGGGTGAGGGCAGAGATGTGGGAGATAGATCAAACCTAACTGAGTGCTATGTCAACCACAGGTGCTGGAGAAGCCTCAGTTAAAGAAAAAAAGCAAACATGTTAGAAGCACCATTTCAAAGCTGACGTCATTGGAACAGATGTGGAGAGATTGGGAGAATGGGATGGGGTCCTTATAGGGAGTAGGATGTGAGGAGCTGTAGTCGAGGTAGCTGGGAGAGTCGGTGGGCTTGTAATGAATATTGATGGTGAATCTATCACTGGAAATGGAGACAGAGAGGTTAAGGAAAGAAAGTGAAGTATCAGAGGTGGACCATGTGAAGGTCAGTTAGGGATATTGGAAGCAAATTGATATATTTTTCCAGGTCCAAACAAGAGCACTGAAATAGTCATTGATGTGCCGGAAAAAAAGTTGCAGGAGCAGGCCCGAGTAGGACTGGAACAAGGAATATTCCGCATTACCCACAAAAAGACAGGTATAACCGAGGCGCACGTGGGTGGCCATGGCCACACCTTTTATTTGAAGGGTGTGAGACAAATTAAAGGAGAAATTATTTAGTGACAGAACAAGTTCAACCAGGCGGAGGAGAGTGGTGCTAGACAGGGATTGTTCAGGCATCTGCTTAAAGAAGATGCAGAGAGCTCTCAAACCCTCCTGATGGGGGATGGAGGTGTAGAGGGATTGGATACCCATAGTGAAGAGGGGGCAATTAGGGTCAGGGAACTGGAAATTGTTGACATGACAGAGCATCAGAGGAATGATGAACTGGGAAGAGACTGGATAAGAGGAGAAAGAATGGAGTCCAGTTAGGAAGGAATGTGTTCCACGGGGCAGGAATAGGCTGATACAATGGGTCTACTAGGGCAGCCCCCCTCTACCGTCAGCTAGACATTCAGTCATGTGGGGAGCTGTTCACTGACCACACCAGGTAAGTATAGATTTGAAAGAGTTTTGATCAGGGAGTGGTGGGCGGGGGGCAGCTGGTGAGAGAGGAAATATTGGAGGGGTTGTGATTGGGGCTTGGAGGGTACAAAAGTCATGCTAGGGATGATCAACTTGGGACATGAAGGGAGATGAATGGAGGAAGCCTGGTGGGGTAGGGAGAGATTGGACATTGGTCGGGTGAGAGGGTAGATTGGTGTGAGGATATGCGCCTGATCGTGGTGGGGGGGAGATAGTGATGCCCAGTGAGCGGAGCAGATCAGGGTTGCAGGGGCAGGAGATCAGGGCCTGGTTACACGGGTGAGATCCGGGTAAGATGGGAGAGATGATGGGTGAGAGATGCTGTTAGAATCAAGGCCTGGAGATGGTGGGGAGTGTCAGGGCCTGGTAGCAGGGGCAGGGTGGTGGGATCGGGGTCTGGTGCTGGGGGGTTGTAGGTGAAGGCCGTTAGAATGGGTGCTGTGGTAAAATCACAGAGACCTCTCAGACAGGCGCCTCGATCCTGTGGGTAAGTGTGAATGAACTTATCTCCTATATCCTTAAAGCCCACAGCTTGGAGAAGCTTCCAAATTCATCATGCCTCAGGAAACCCAGTCAGGTACAGTAAAAGTCCAAAAGCTAAGGGACAACGAAGCTCACAGCCTCATTGTTATAAATGAAAGTTCCAAATTGTCTCCTTGTAGCCCACACATCCTCCGACTTCAGCTAAAGTGCAAGACCTTAACTCCCTACCCAACCCAAACCCACCTATTTTATTAGTAAAAATCCCCACCCACCACAACCTGTCAGGTTTCATTTAGTTTCCGTTCTACCATCCTGGTAGTTCCATGATGCAATGGTAATGGAGTTATTGACTAATCATAGCTATTAATTAGTTAATATGTCTACAGTAGACACAGAAATGATGCAAGAACAACCTTAGTGATGGTAGGATAACCACAGCGACGACTGGGGTTGAAAGTCGGCCTCATAAGCAACCCCTTGGGGGTCGTTCAGTGGCCAAGGGGAATTCGTGAAAAGGAGCCCCAAGCCAGTTGCAACTCCCCAACATGAGGACCCCCATACTGGCATGCGCACCCCCCCCAATCCCCTGCACCCATGCAAGCCCCCCACCCCACACCATTGCAGCATCTGAGACCACCGCCACAACCCATGGTGCTCAGTGGTACTCGCTCTCCTTCGCTACTGCTGCACCTGTGCCATGTTTCTATAGAGCAGTAGTGATTCATGCGGGCGTGAGGTCATGTCAGAGAGGTGGGAAGCATCTGGGAGGGGGGACGATTGCGTGCTGACCTCGTTAATGATGCTGAAATCCATTCAAATTCATGCTAATAAGGTTGTGCGTGAAGTGGTTCGCACCAGTAAAAAGAGGCTGGGAAGGTAGCAAACCATTTGGAACCGGACACAAAATTGATTTTGAGCATTTCACGCTATTTTCCCAGCTCACCATGCTGATTGATGGGCGTGGCCAGATGGTAGGTTCGTGCCCCACATCTTTATTTTCAAATCACTCCATTGCTTTGCCCTCCTTATCTCAGTAACCTCCTCCTAAGATCCCTGTGATTCTCCAGTTTTGAGTTCCTGCACACCTCTGATTCTAATTGCGCCAACATCGGCAGCCTGAACCTTCAAATGAAAGTTGTTGTTACTGTCCTATGGCTATTCTAGCCTTTACTGCTTATGTTTCTAAATAAGAAAGCATTGAGTTCAAAGAGAGTTAGTTGCTTGTAAATCATGTACACCCTCGCAAAGGAATTCTCAGCTCTGCCATTTTCCCTTCATTCAATTCTGCTCATTTGCACCTTTTAGCCGGCACCTGTGGCTCTGTGGAAATGTTAGCGGGGACCAAACTCCTCATAAGCTTAAAGATGGTATATTAATCTACCAAGTATTATTTTTTATTGAACTGATTTAGTTAGTCTGTACGTGTTTTGAAATTCAACACCGTTTATACATCACATTAGCTAGCCAGTGTAGCAAGTAACAGCTACTTGTAATTCAGCAGTAATCCAATTGGATTTTATTTTAGACCTTGCAAGTGTGATAAATTCATCTTTAGTTAAATAAATAATAAAGAAAATGAATTTCTCAGGATAGGCATTGAGCAGAAAATATATTCCAAAACCTGCATCTGCAGCAGCAGATCAGTCAAGGTGATTTGAAATGCAGGTTCTCGGTTTTGTTTTGCAAGCCACAGCTAATGCTGTTACTGTTTGAAGTGTTTAATTACATGTCTGTACGATTGCTATTTAATGCCTGCGACACAAAAGCACTCTTCAGTATTATAGTCACGCAGCACCATGGGCTTCTAAAAAATTGTTTATATTTTGGTGATGTATTTGGGAACACATCAGAAACTTTTATATTAAGGTGTTTTAAAATGCAATGATATTCAACAAAATAAAGACTAATGAAAAACAGTAGAAACTGCAGAGGTTCAGGAAGACCCTGCAGGCTAAATAACACCACTAAATCATATATGCCCTCTGTGACCGGACCTGTAAAAATCAATGGCAGCTTGCTGTGGTAATTCATTCAGCCCTGAATGTTTTTTGAGAATCTCATCTCATATCAGTGAGGTAATATGCATAAATTCTTGATAGAATTTTCCAGCGTTTTTCTTATCATATCCTTCTTTGCATTTGAAAGAAATATTTCCATAAAGGCTCACTTTATTGAGAAAACATATTCAGCAGACTATTTTTTATTCCATATAATATATATATATGTTTTCAACCTCCCCATTTATTTTAAATAAAAAAACCCTCTCTGACAATCCTATAAAATGCAATGTTCAATATTTAGTGTCCGATTTGCCTCACAATAAACTGCTGCGGTATTGTTGCTGCAAAGCTGTAACAAAAAACCTCAAAGCTTCAACTGTTCCAGTTCAGTGCAAAGCTAACGTTATGGCTTCAGAGTTTCCATTCAATGCATCTCTGCCCCAGCATCTGGGAGTACAATTCCTGCCCGAACATAATCTTGACCCCTACTGACAGGTATTTTGATGTTCTAGCAGCTGCATCAACAGTCAAAACTTTCCATCTTTAAAACTTCAGTATAATTTATGTTGGAAGCTTTGAAACTTAAAATCTCTACCTTCATTATCCAGAGAATAATGGATAGCTGGGAGTGTTCTATAAAGCCACAGCACATTCAAGGGGTTTGGATTATATTATAAACTGCAATAGTGAAACTTGAGCAGTCTATGAATGTCACCCATTGAAACCTTATATGTAGCCTTGGACATGCTGCTAGAGATCTCTTCATAGATTGTGCAGTCTTCTTTTTTCAATTGGTGGGCTTTCTGTTCGAGCTTTTTGTCACTAATTTTCCTCACTCCTGTTAGCTGCCTGATTTACAGCTTTTGAGTTTTCCCATGCAACTTTGATCTCTGTGCTACCTACTGAAAAGTAAAATGTGTCGTCTCCTCATGTTTCCTCAAAGTCTCACTTATAGTCCCACCTTTCTCAAAAGCTGATTTGTGTTTTGATGATGGGCCAAATGGTCGTTATTACAGTGTGAGCCTAGACGGTGAGTTTAAAGGGCCATTTTACCAAGGGAAGTGGGGAAAAAAATAAGAAGAAAGCATTCGGGGAGGTCACAAGTAGGCTTACATTAACACTGCAATGAAGTTACTGTGAAAATCCCCCTACTCACCACACTCCCGCATCTGTTTGGGTACACTGAGGGAGAATTTAGCATGGCCAATGCACTTTTCAGCCTGTGGGAGGAAACTGGAGCACCCAGAGGAAACCCACGCAGACACGGTGAGAATGTGTAGACTCCACACAGACAGTGACTCAAGCTGGGAATCGAACCCGGGTTCCAGGCGCTGTGAGGCAACAGTGCTAACCAATGTGCCACCATGCCACCCACTGTGCCACCGTGCCACCCTGAAAAGAACCAGTGGAGTAGAAGTTGAGGGTCACTGTGACCTTCAGATCCACTGGCATGGGGTGTCTGCGCATGCAGTTGGAGATGATTTCCAGACCAATATTGTGGCATATTGCTGTCACTGTGTCCCTAGAGAGGTGGATCCTCCTGCGGCACTAGACATTTGAAGTCCCACCAGTTGAGAACACTATCTCCATTAGATGAGATGCAGAGCACCAGTTCCTTGCAAAGGGGAGAGCACTGTGCTGCAATCCTTAGGGAAACCTTCCAGGGACAATGAGGTCCTGAAATGCAGAAAGGCAGGCTCGAGATGCTACTGAAATCAAAAGAAAATCTGGAACAACTCTGTTGTCATAACAGCGACAAACCCGCAATGAGAGTGAAAGTGCTGGGGCTCCGGGGGAGTTTATCGTGCCTTTGGATGTGGATTTGATAAAAACATGTTTGCTGCTCACCCATTTTATCTGAGCTACCAGTCATATGGGCAGCGATAAATCACACACAAGTGCCTTAATTGGCCCTCTAATTGCCAGCGGGCACTGACCCAACTCACGCATGTGCATGCCAACCAAAATATTGCACGTGCGCGTGCTGACGTCAGGAAGCCTGATGTCATTTGACACTATTTTATGTTCAGTCAGAATGAACACATGCCTGAGCTCCGAATGCAAGATTCAGGCCATGTTCTTTGTATTATTAGCCCAGCACATTACCACTACATTATCATATTCTACTCCATCCTGTGTAATTTGCAGTGTGAATAAGTTTAAAAGAGACTAGAGGTTAGCACCAGAACTTGAAGGGAATGCTATAATGGAGTGTGAGAGCAATCTAAATTGATGTCTTTGTCCAGAAATCCTAGTATCCAGTGAGGATCTGATGTCAGTGGAGGTATCTAAACATTAGCAATGGTGATACTTACAGAGGCCACAGCTCGTCATTAATTCTTCATTCTTCACTCATTCCAGCTTTATTGAAGTTACATGGCCAAAAATAATAATGGGGTTGAAGCCAATAGGTTTCACTGACTGCACCATCTGAACATCATGGTATTTGCACTATAAACATGGCTGTGCTGCTTCTGGTTATTATAGCTGTGATATTAACTGTGATATTAACTGTGATATTAACTGTGATATTAACTGTGATATTAACTGTGATATTAACTGTGATATTAACTGTGATATTAACTGTGATATTAACTGTGATATTAAGTTACTGAACCCACAATTTACTTAAACAAAGAAAAACATTTTCTTTTTTTTTGAGCACTTGACTGTCTAACCAGGGATGGAATAATTCTTGCTACATCACCAAACATTTTTCCACGTTGTTTATATTTATCATGTTCTTGCTCATCCCTTGATTTTGAGTAAAATTCCTTCAGGAAATTAAGGAATCTTTAATTTACCACTCTTTCTTTTGCTGTGGAAACAAATATCATAGAGAATAGCAGTTGTAAAATATTCCCTATAGTTATTCAGACATCACAACCCAAGTTCATGGGCAGGCTTTAACTGCGAGCTTCAGTGTCCTGACATCAGGAGAAAATGGGGGTCCCCGGCAGTGAGATTGACTTGGCAATATTCAAAGACACAGCCTTCCAATAGGCCTCCTCTGCCTTTGTCATTATATTAAGGCAGTTCCCTCTTTGGGACATGGGCTCTGTTGACTGCCCAGCCTGCCAAGGGAAGGCTGCCTCCATTGAGCTGGCAGCTTCTGCACATGGCAGGGGATGTCTCCGCCATCGGCAAAATGCCAGTAAGCCCTCTAAATGAGCCATATGAGGCCTTAATTACATAAATTGGCTGCCCGCCTATGTTCATTGAGAAGCTGATCCATTTCCCAGGCTGCCCCGGGTAACCTCCTTGCCAGCGGGACTGGGTCAGGGAACAGTCCCAATTCAGTTTTGTTCTATTTTCCTGGCCTCTCAGTCTCCAAGTCCACCATGTTATATTGAGATAAGTTTTCGAGCTCCTATTGAAATCTATGTACCTTGTTCTCTGTTTGAACATCTCTAAGTATCACATCACTATCAATCCAAGTGAACCATGAACAAAGTCCAATTTATTAAATGGTCTAGAAACCAAATAAAAATACCGATGCTTTAAAGAAATTCACATATTCAGAACTGAAATTACAAATTCTGGTACTTAAGAGATGTGAAGAACTTCCATTTCTTCGGCACTGGACAGGCGGACATGCGAAATTTGGACAAATTAGCCAGGATTTACCATGCAGCCCACTGTGTGTTTCGCGGTGGTGGGAGGTGGCCCACCGTAGGCCAGAGGTGGGATCTTCTGGTCCCATCATTATCAATGGGGTTTTCCATTGAATGCACCCCTCGATGCTTGGAAACCCATGTCAGGAATGCGCTATTGACAGGACCGGATGACCCTGTTGGTGTGAGTGGCCGAAAGGTTCTGGCCATTGGCCGGCACCTGTTAAAGATGGGAGTTCATCCCACGGAGGGTCGGATATCCAACTGTCACCTCATTTAGCCCTCCAATACATTTTATGTCCGTGGATGTGCTTCTCTCTGGCATGTCAGCTGCTGACCAACTGATCTTCTGATGTGGGTGGGGGGAGGAGTGGGCGTGAGCCGTCCACCCTGCCGTAAAATTCAGCTCTATAGTCAAGATTTAATGAAACCTGCATTTGCTGTTAACATAAATGCAGATAAGGGTTTCCCAACTCATATTCATGCCATCATCAAGACCGCCAATTTCAACTATCAGCCGACTTCACCCTTGTCTCAGCTTGTCTGCTGCTGAAACCACCGTTCATGTCCTTAATCGCTTTACATTCCACTATTCCAACATGCTCCTGGCTGGTCTTCCACATTCTACCCTCTGTAAACCTGAGGTCATCCAAAACTCCGCAGCTCCTGTATGTAGAAAGTCCCGTCCTTCTATCACTCCTGTGCTCTCATCCATGTTTTCAAATTCCTTCTCGGCCTCACCTTCCCTATCTCTGTTACCCCCTCCAACCACAGAACTCTTCGAGTTATCTGTGCTCCACACATGCTGGCCTTAATTGCTCCACCATTGGTGGCTGTGCCTTCAGTTATCTCAGCCCTAAACTCTGGAATACTGTCCCGACAATACTCCGTCTCTCTACCTCACTTTCTCCCTTTAAAATGCTCTTTAAAACCCAGCTCTTTCACTAAGTTTTTGGTCATCTGATTGAATAGCTCCTTGAGCAGAATTTAGCAGGTGGAGAGGTTTCCTGCCCCACTACCTGAAGAATCATTTGGGAATGCATCCCACCTGATGCCAGCTGCCCTGCAGTCACTGAACCCTTTAAGGAGTGTAAATTGATCAGCAGTGAAACTTCTGTCCCTTACTCGGGAGGAATTTCCACCTCAGAGAGCTGTGGACCAATCTGAATGGCCAGCAGCTATTTAATGCCAGCCACACCACTGGAAGCAGTGGACACTGCTGGGATTGCAAGCAGTCCCCAGATTCTCAGTCCTGGAGCCAGGATAAGTGCGGGGTTTCATGACAGGGATGGGAGGGGAGGTGAACATGTTGGGGGATGGGGGTAGGGAGGTCTCGATGGAGAGGCTAGAGGGAGGGAGCAAATGGTTGGAGGGGAGTGGGGTATATCTTGGGGGATAAAGCCCATTGTGGAAAGAGGGCCAATGAGGGAGATTGTTCCCCGCCCACCCCCGCCAACCACAGAAGTACACAGGCCACATGAAATCACTTTTAATTTGTTCTTTAAGTAGCCTAATTGGCCACTTAGTTGTTGGCAGGAACGCTTCGGACCCCTGTGTGGCATCTGCTGAGTGAAATATTGCGCAAGTGCGTAATGACATTGCGTTACGTCCCCAACACCTTCTCACGCAGCATCATATGCTTCCAGGTTAGGCGTGCACCCACCCGATCAATGTAAAATTCTGACCCTGGAGTCTGTTTCCTTTTTAACCTTCGGCATAAAAATGATTTGAATGACAAGATAATTTGGGGAAGTCTCCAATGGATGGCCAATCCTCTTCTGTCCATTTACACTATTGAATAATGTCAAAATTGCCCCCACTTTTTTAGTAAATACCTTATAGTACCATCAAATTGTCTGGAGATAGAAAGTTGGGGGGTGGGGGTGTGGGGGGATTCAATGCCCCCCCCCCCCACAGCATGTTTCTCGCAATGGGAGGCAGCACGCCATTCACCTGATCTTGCCAATGTCAATGGGACGGCGGTGGTGTGCTGTCAGTGGAACCAGAAGATCCCACTGGCGTGAATGGTCAGAGAATAAAGGACTAAATTGTAAAATAAACATATGATTGGTTACAAAATATTCTACAAATCAGATCTCCAAATGATATCACTCCAAATGGTGCATCACTTCCATGTTAGCAAGCACTACGCAAAGAAATGAGAATGTTTCTCACCTTCTGATAACAAATTATAATGTTTGATTCTCAGCGGGAGGAAATAAAATATGGTGAGAATACTGTGGCAGAGGACTGTATTAGTGAGTCAACTATTACAATTGGCTATACATAATCGTGCAGCACAGTTCCTCATTACATTTTCCACTCCTTTTGCCAAACAATTATTTCTTTTCTAACAGAGATCAAATTCTGTGGGTTTGTGGTTTATTAATTTTCCTGATCTCTGCTTTGTGTTCCCAATTCCTGGCCCCACAACTGGGCTTGAACTTGGAGCAAAGAGCAGAGTTCAGTCAGTTCCACCAGTAAACAAAAACTCTGAAGTTTTGTTCCCTGAAAAAGAGTGGGGCTGGGGGTGGGGGGGGGGGGGGGGGGGAATATGTTCCAAGCATGTTAAGTTTGCAAATATATAAAAATAGATTTAGTATGCTTCAGTTTTAAATTGAGTCAAGTTTCCTTTTTTGGAGCAAATGTACTGTAAAACTATTCCTTTACAACTGTGGTCATGTAAGTTTAAATGGGAATGTTGAGGAATTAAGCCACAGATGGTAAACCCATCAATTCTGATAGTTTTCAGTTGCATTTCACTGTTGGTGCTGATTAGTTTGGTTGAATGGAAACAGCTGCAGTTCCGCAAGTCAGGCTGTAGGCCAGATTCTCTGCCTTAAATGTGGTTACCTGAACTGGTGCCATACCTAGTAAATGTTGCCTTACTGCAATATGCAATAAATTATACATAGCATACTGTCATTACAATATATCTGTAATTTCTGAGCTCGATACGAAAGGTTTTAGGAGTAAAGAGCGAGACATTGCTTAAGTTCTAATTGCCTTTGAACTCATTCCTGATTTTATTTTGTTTTAGATATCTACTCAGATTTATCTTATGTTTCTGACAAATGGATTCGTCAACAAGGACCAGAGGAAACATCTTTGAAGGTTTCTGGCAACAACAACATTCATGTGTCACCTTTGACATAGAAAAATATTTCAAAGCCCTTTTCGGAGGTGTAGTCAAAAATGTGTCATGTAAAACTCAGATTTAAAAGAATACTGATACAAATTTCTTCACAAAAATCAATATAGGGATAGAAAGAGACAAATGCATCAGTGTTTTTTATTTGCTCTTATTGAGCCCCGAGATAATTAAAAATGCATCAATCATCCTTATGAACTCCTGGAGTTATTTGCCTTGCTGATTGTTTGTAGGTGCCAGACTTTGAAGCTTTATGTTAGAGGCGGCAATGTTTCAAACACTGAAGATGTTACGTGATGTGTCTGCCTTTCAGAACATGGCAGCAATGTGAGTTAATAAAAAATAGCTTGATTTATAAGTGTAATCTGCAACATTCTTTTCTCATTTTTGCAATAATTACTTTGCAATAAATTTGTCATCTTATTTTTTGATAGTTCTGAAATCACATTGTGTTACGTTGTTCAATAATTTTCTAAGAGGAGAAGAATGGAACAGGGAAAGTGCTCTCTTGAACCTATACTATTTTTACTGCATGCACTCACCCTAATTTTTTAACCTCCCTGTGGAGGCGAATTATCACATCTAAAAATTCCTGACCCTGGCATTATGCAGGTTAAAATCTCAAATTAAATAGTGGAGAGTGAAATTTCAGTCAAATACCTCATGGGTTTGTAAGCTCGTGTCACGCAATGTAATTTCTGAGCAGTCATGAAATTTCTCCCTGACTGTAAAGCTAAATTAACAGAAGCACCCAGAATGCCAAAAGATATTTTAACATGACCTGCTGCATTCTGCAGAAGACGATCCCACGATCTCAACATCATTTAGGCCCACATTTCTATGAAACATATCTTCGTACTACAGACAGTTTTTTCCCTTTGGGAAATAGTGGGGGGGGGGGGGGGGGGGTGCAAGGGTTCTCAAGCTGATTAGCGGCCTGTTCAACCTCGTTATGAATGCTCCTTCCATGTCCAACAAGCCTGGTGTTGGACTCAAACTCAGTGCTTCTGTACAAGAGAGGTAATTTCCCTCCCACCATGTCACAAGACCTCCGAGGTCTACATTGAACAGCAAGTATTTCTTCATCCTGCCTCCACAGTACTTAGTAATAAAGACCTCAGTCAATTCCTCGATACTTGTCTCGTTACTTTTAAACAAATCAATTGGACAAACGTCACCAAATTTGATATATTCTGATTCCATGTAATTGCCATTCTTGCAAAAAAAAACATGAAACACCAGCAATTCCCTACACTGAGTTTTTTAAATGTTCAGATTGCAACTGAACATTCTTGAGGTACCACAAACTCTCCTGCAAATGGCCTGAACCCGATAAAGACTCAGATCAAGGTCATTAGCAAGGCCCTAAAATATGCCCTGTGCAGGTCCACAGTGGGAATCAGGGGACTGAATTTAATGATAACTCCGTGACCGGGTGAACCAGAGCCAAAACTTCAGCAGTAGATTCATGCTGCAAAATAGCATGGAGGTAGCAAGTCAGGCCTCATATCATCCCTACTAGGTTCCTATTTATAACATATTTCCGTGCCATGAATAATTGTTATCTTCAAATGTTTTGAAATTAAGTCCTGCTTTAAGTCAGCAGCACACAGGAATCTCATCACACCCGGTTCACGTTCACTTTAAGGTGATGTGCACCAGTCAGCTTTGTGCAGTTGTGGCTGTGGTGAGCGATTGTCTTTATTGAACTCTGCAACACAAGGGAGGGGAGCAGGAGAACGGCAGCTTGGACACAGGGACGGGACCGGCAAGAGCAAATCAGGGTGGAGGGGCGGGGGGGGGGGGGGGGGTGTTTGAGTAGAGGCATGGAGGACTGGAAGAGGGCTTCAAGTAAGGACAATTGGTGGGGTTGTGGTGGGTCTGGAAGAAGGCTCTGGGAGAGCAACACATGGTGGGCTGTCCATGAGTGAGATTGAGTGTGCAAGTGTGCAGTGTGAAGGGCCTGGTGCCCTGGATGTGCTCGAAGTGGGGGAGTGTGGGTGGGGGTGGGGGTGGGGGTGGAGGGGGGGGGGGAGGGCATTCAGTCAATATAAATGGAATGAGGGGCCAAAAGGGGAAAGTCAGTACTGTCCAAAGTATGTGTCAGAGTGCCTATGGGTCGATTGTTCTCCCTGACCTTCCATGATGGTTGCCAACTTCTCTTTGAAGGAGGTCATCTGCTCATATGCCTGGGAGATGGCAGAATTCATGGCATACATGAACTCCTCTGTAGTCCCTGCAAAGTTGCACATGAACCCATTTCATCTTTGCCATATGTTCCCCTAACCTCTGCTGCGTTTCCAGCAGGCTTCTTGTAGTCATGACCAGAGGCCTGTCATCAGTGTGGGATTCAGCAAGGGCTTGTTCCTCCAGGTGTCTGGGACCTCGACTATTACAACCTCTCTCAGCTGTCGGAACGTGCCTGTGCTGTTCTCACAAGAATGTGGACCCAATTTGAAATGCAACCTCTCCACAAGTCAGGTGGATGTAACTGTGCTGGTGGGGTGTTTGGGAGGGTCAGGTAACAGTGCATCCCCTGGGACATTGGGGGCGATTTTGAGCCCGCTCTCTCTCCCTGTAGAGGAATAGCAACGTGTGCTCAATTCGTGACGGCAAGTTTCTGGTTCCAATCTTGCTGGCCCCTTGCCAGTGGAATGGCATGAAACAGGACTGCAGAAAGCTCATCTTAAGAGTCATTGACGAGCACTCTCTCCGGGACTTGCCCCCTCATCGGATTTTCAGTGGGCACACAGGCACCAATCACAACAGGTCTACAGAAGCATGAACCTGGCACCTTCACATCTGAGGGGGATTTCGGAGGTGAACGCTCAGGCAGCCAGTGCCCTCTGTGGTGTGCACTGCTCAGGGACACTGGAGAGGAACTCGGGGGGAAATGATAGATTCAACTTGGGGGTGGGGGTCTTTGAATCACCATTTTGGGAAGTGAGGTTGGAAGGGGTACTTGTACACCTTCTCTACCCTCCATGTCAGGGCACCCCTTGCTTTAAAAGTGTTGTGAAGGGTGGTTTGCATGCAGCGCTTCCCATGTCCTCCATCCTAGGTTTCTGTTCATATTGCAACTGCCCCTTCCTTAGTGGGGGCTGGGAAAAGGGTGGGAGGGGCATAGTTCTGCCATTCTCACACTCCATAGGGATAAGGCACTGGGTAAACACAGTAGTTCCCCCTAGCTTGGTGGCAGTACTAACCATTGTGCCACTGTGCCACCCTTTGGTTCACTAATGGAATCTGCTGGTCTGGCCTACATGTGATTCCAGATACACAGTAATGTTAAGGCTAAGGAAATTTGGCATGTCCACTACGGCTCTCACCAACATTTACAGATGCACCATAGAAAGCATCCTTTCTGGTTGTATCACAGCTTGTTATGTCTCCTGCTCTGTCCAAGACCGCAAAGAACTACAAAGGGTTGTGAACAAAGCCCAGCCACGTAAATCAGCCTCCCATCCATTGACCCTGAATACTCTTCCTGCTGCCTTGGAAAAGCAGCCAGCATTATCAAGGTCCTCAAGCCCTCCAGACATTCTCTCTTCCACCTTCTTCTGTCGGGAAAAAGATGCAAAAGTCTGAGATCATATAACAACCGACTCAAGAACAGCTTCTTCCCTGCTGCCATCAGACTTTTGAATGGACCTACCTTGTATTAAGTTGATGTTTCTCTACACCCTAGCTATAACTGTAACACTACATTCTGTACTCTCTCGTTTCCTTCTTTATGTACAGTATGCTTTATCTGTATAGCATGCAAGAAACAATACTTTTCACTGTATACGATTATATGTGACAATAATAAATCAAATCCAATCAAAATTCAAATGTTGTCGACAGCCTAGCAAGCCATTCAATTCAAGGACAATTAGGGATGGGCAATCAATGAGGATCAGTGATGCCCGTACCTCATGAAAGAATAAAAGAAAAATAAATCTCATGATCTCTCCTTTGCTGGCATTTATTTTCTATTTCTTTATTCTGTAAAGCACATTGAGGCACTTTTATGCAATACAGGTTGTTGCTGAGCTGAGGTTACAGAGAAGATGAACAGTATATATGATGGCTGAACATGCAATTGTAAAAATAAAATTCCATAAATAAAGCTGTAGAAATAATGCTGTCAAATGTCAGCAACATGATACGCCGAATTGGAAATGTTTATTAGACACTTTGATAGAAGGACTGATTGTGCTAATTGAATTAGCGTTCAATGCCAAACCCTTATAGCTGCTGGAGCGCTTTTGCCCTGTAGCAAATTAATTCAATTTAATATTCCCTTTAAAGTTTCTCCCCATCAGTGTAAATATCACAAAGTCTTGAGATTTTATTGCCGGCCCACTTCCTGTCCCAGGATTTTTGAGAATGTGTAAGAGGATGATTGAGTAACAGCATGTGATTAAAATAACATGGTGCATATGTTACCTACAAAGTTGTGTTAGCACCACATAGCTAACCATACGAGTCATTCAAATAAGCCTAGATGCTAAATCTGCTCGTAGGCAGCCTTGAAAATCATACGATGCAGCAGAGATGTTCCACTGTTCTTCCTCTCCTTTAACCAGCTTTCTCAGCACAAATTCTTCCAGTTACAACAAACCTCAGCTTATTACATTTCAGATTTTTTCTGTAGTGAGTTTTTAGTGGCCTCTACTTGGGTTCCAATTGTGAAATCTAATGAATACCCCTATTGTATTGGAGGTGTCTATACCTCCCTTTGGTGCAGTGTGAATGGAAAGCTTGTTATGTTGTCCTGTTTTTTGGTTGAGATAAAGCAGAACCCTGCATGTTCAGCACATTCACAGAACTCTACACACCAGCGCATGACATTTGGAAGTGTAGAAAAGGGACGGTTCACTATTTTCTCTTGTGGCCTCTGGGTTAACAATTGGGGGTGGAAATCCTAAGAGCCAACACCACAGTGGTAATGTTCACTGGCTTTGAGACCACATACCTTTTTCACACCCATAAAGTTAAAGTTTATTTGTTAGTGTCACAAGTAGGCTTACATTAACATTGCAATGAAATTCCCCTAGTCGCCACTCTCCAATGCCTGTTTGGGTCAATGTACCTAACCAGCACGTCTTTCAGAATGTGGGAGGAAACTGGAGCACCTGGAGAAAACCCACGCAGACACGGGGAGAACATGCAAACTCCACACAGACAGTGACCTAGCCGGGAATCGAATCCGGGTCCCTGGCTCTGTGAGGTAGCAGTGCTAACCACTGTGCCACCGTGCCACCTGTGTCCATCTTACCTGTGTTCTAAGATGGTTTGATCAAATAGGCCAGAAGCAAAGGTTACTTCAAGTTTGGATTGCTGCTGCAAAGAGAAATTTGGAAGGAAGAGTAAGCAAGTTTTAAAAAGAGAAGGCCTGTCTTACCAGCCACTCTTTTCAAATACCAGAAGCTCCGTGACAGTCTAGCTGACCAAATGTGATTTTCAAAGTATATTTTTATTACTTAAACCATTTGCTTCAATATGACTAGAATTAGTAGGAAACCAAAACAGTATGAAGTGATATTGATAGCAGTTCCTGAACAGACACCAATTTTCCCACAGAGACAGTTGGAAGCGATTTTGCAATAATGCAAATTATAATGTTTAACTGCATCAGGAGTTAAATGCTGAATGCACGGCACCATGTAAACTCGCATTCTTTCCTCCATACAGTACTGTTCAAAATTAATGTCACCTCTTTTTCAAGCACCTCCTCAAAGTTTCTTGGTTACGAATTTATTTTTAAAAATATACCTTAAACACATGCCTTTAAAAAAATGCATTCTGATCACTTGTGAACTATCTTTTAAGCATATTCAAGAACTACAATTCTTTTTATTTGTTTGTGGGATGTTGGCATCACTGGCCGGGCCAGCATTTATTATCCAACCCTGAGGGCATTTCAGAGTCAACAACAATGCTATGGGATCTGGAGTCACATGTAGGCCAGACTAGGTAAGGACGGCAGATCTCCTTCCCCAAAGGACATTAATGAACCAGATGGGTTTTTCTGACAATCGATAATGGTTTCATGGTCATCAGTAGATTCTTAATTCCAGATATTTTTACTCAATTCACTTTCCACCATCTGCCGTGATGAGATTTGAACCTGGGTCCCCAGAACATTAGCCAAGTTTCTGGATTAATAGTCCAGCGATAATACCACTAGGCCACTGCCTCCATAAGTCGAACTATGTTATAAAAAGCATTTTACAGCAAGTTACAACATATCTATATGTTGTTTGAGGACTTCTTACAATTGCTGTTAAGATCTATTTTACATGTTAATATTTTAGTGTTAATATTTCTCTTTGGGATGATTACGTTGCAAAGGTAAGTTAATTAAAATGCTGGGCTTTAGTGTTTGCCAGGACACATAAAGAAATGGCAGTTCAGAAGTTTCCCATTTTTTTTAATACAGTCAGAATTAAAGAGATGTAACTATAAAACAGCAGGTGGGCTTATGTATCTGGAGAAATTAGAAATGAGGGATAATTAGCTTAAAGGTCAGTCTTGAGGATAGCCAGAGCAGGTTACACCATCGTGGAGATGGATAGAGCTCAGGGAAGCTCTCTGGTTTTGCTTTATTGAGGCATTTGCTGGGAAAGTTTTCTAATTTCAGTCTGGCTCCTGTGTGGTTTGCAGCTTATTGAGAGAAGGCAGAAAACCATAGCTTCGTGTGCAGGGCTGTATTGCAGTTGATGTTCCTGGGCTTGGCAGGGCGGTGTCAGGTGACAGTGTCAGGGTACTGCCAGGCATGACATTCTCTTGTGAGAGCTGTACTTACCTGTGGTTTCTGTTTGCTGGCTCCCCGTTTTTAAAAACCTTTTGGAAACCCTGCCAACATAAGATCATGCTGCTGGATGGTGTACTTGCCTACATGGGGAATGTTATACCAGGGAGGCCCACTAATTATATTAGAATGTATTCAAATAGGCTTCCTGTCATTGCATTGCAGGAATCCTGTTACATCACTGGCGGGAGGGAGGGACGATCGAGCAGGAAATCCCACTGGTGTAAAAGCTGGTTTGGGACACCTACTCGATTCCCCTTCACCATTCCTGTCTGCTGGAAATGGAGGCAGAAAATTTCCCCCGTGTCTTAATAAAATAAAAATGAATTTGGTTGGTAATTTTAAAGGGCTTCGTTTGTCACGGGGGTGATTCCCCCAGCCCGCTGGGCTGCTCTAGCAGTGCTATGGACTGGGAGACATCAGCAGAGGCTGTTTTGCAGGCTTTCCGCTGGGTGCCAGAGCCTCCATGCATCTGCGGGACCAAGTTTTTCTGAGTAACCAGCTCCATGCCGAAATCGCCATCGAGCTGATTTCAATATTCTAATCCAGATTTTCATCTGATCAGCAGGCCCGGAACTGAAGTCTCCAGGTCCACTCGCATCTTGCTCCCCACCTCCCAACCTCCCTACCAGGGGGTCTGGGCCAGTGGAGAAAGGGGGGGGAGGTCAGGATTGCCTTTGGTGGGGGAGGGAGGTGGTGGGGAGGGGGGTCAGGACTGTCCATGGGGTGAGGGAGATCGGGGCTGACTGGTGAGGGGGAGGGAAGGACATTGGTGCTGGCCCAGTGAGATCCATGGCTGGCAACCGATGGGGGGGTGGTGGGGGTGGGCGGGTATCGGAAGGCCAGTGATGGGGAGGTTGCAGGGCTGGTCAGCAATCGGGAGACCGGCAATGGGGGGGGGGGTGCACCACTGCGCATGCGCCAATCTCCGCTCCGACAGATCGATACATGCACCGTGGCCTGCTCAGTATTATGCTGCCGGCCTCTCCAGTGGGAATAGGCCCCACTCGCGGATTTTTAGCAGGGATCTCCTTTAGCATGCTCCTTAACACAACTCTTCACTCACCTGAAGAAGGAGCGACACTCTGAAAGGTTTTGCTACCAAATAAACCTGTTGGACTTTAACCTGGTGTTGTGAGACTTCTTACTGTGCTTACCCCAGTCCAACGCCGGCATCTCCACATCGTTGAATCAGCTGCCTGGTAATTCATAAGACTGACCCAGGGTGATCCATCCTGGAAGAATCCTGCTCCCTTATAGTTAAGCATTTATCTTTTTTTAACCACCATTCCCCCAAAACCACAGCTGCAGTGCGTGGAGCTGAAAACAACTTCACATCCAACAAAATTCCTCCACCGTGCTGCATCTGAATGTGTTCTGTCAGGCAAGAGAGAAAAATATCATTGCTGCAGGTTAGGAAATATTCTCACTGTTATTTTTTCTTTCTTTAATGTTTTATTTCAGAAGTTCATTAACAGTTGCATTTAATTATTGAGATGTCTATTTAAATACATACTGGCTGGGATTCTCCACCCACAGTGTCGGTATGCGAGAAACCCAGCGGGGCAGTGAATCCGACAGGAGCCCCAAAAGACTTTACGCCGACGGGATTTCCTGTTCAGATTGTCCGTACACCCAGCCAATGACATAGGGCCCGAGTTTACCAAAACTTCACGCCCGCAGTAAGGTTGGGCATCAGGCCTATACCGTGATCTGTACCCGATTCCGAGCAGATCCCGGCTTTACCGATACCCCATTCGGGTGCGTTCCGGCATGCATTTAAATCGACTTAATGAACCGCGCGCCCAACCCTACCTCCAAATCCCACTTTACCGTCTTCTGGCCCGTTCCAGATCCGCGCTTTTAGCGACCTGCAGAATAAAAGTCTGAAGCGGATTTCTATTCTGCAGGGGAACCTCCAAAGCCCTCTCTGCCCTAATGAAGTCACCATTCTCCTTGACCATCCTTCGCAGAACCCCCCTCTAACCACCCCGGCAGACCATCCCCCCGGATCAGACCCCCCTGGGAGGCAGGCTCCCCCGGCAGACCACCCCCCCGCTGCCCGGTATTGGACCCCCCTGGGAAGCAGGATCCCCCCAGGCAGACCCCCCCTCCACCCCCCCCCCTCCCCCAGGATTGGACCCCCCTGGGAGGCAGTCCCCCCTCGGCAGAGCACACCCCCAGCCTACCTCAATCACTGGTCTCCCTCCACCATCCTTCCGTTAGCAAGATAAGCTGTATGTTCCTCAGCTAGGTCCACTTCGCTCAACACAAAGATGGTCCTTCTGTCTTGTGGGTCCATCTGGCTCACCAAGTCAGTTACAATACTGCGTTCAGCATCTACTGAACCATCTTGGATACAAAGGATAATGAATGGTACTGGTCAATTTTCCTGGTGTTATCAGTACTGTAACATCAGGAATGGCTGCCGACATCAAGGATATAATTTTTAGCATAAGCAAGGCTTACATGCAGAACCCTAATGCCATTATCCTTTGTCTCCAAGATGGTTCAGTAGATGCTGAACGCAGTATTGTAACTGACTTGGTGAGCCAGATGGACCCGTCACACCCTCTCTCCTCCTCCCACCTCCTCCCCCCCCTCCCAGAGGGTGATCTGGGTCCCGCCCCCTCCCCTCCCCCCCCCCCCCTCCCCCCCCCCCCCCTCCAGAGGGTGATCTGGGTCCAACCCCCTCTCCTCCTCCCACCGCCGCCGCCCCCCCCCCCCCCCCCCCGCCCACCCAGAGGGTGATCTGGGTCCCGCCCCTTCTCCTCCTCCCACCTCCCCCCCTGCCTCAGATGATCTGGGTCAGAATGTGGTTCCTGCCAGGAAAGGCCAGGAACCCCATTACCATACATTTAAATGACATTAACGAACTTCCCCGCTGTATTATTCATTATTCTACATTCAGAATTCCTCCCCCAGCAACGTGACATCACATCAGTGGGATTTTGCACAGGTCTGGACCAACGGTGACCTGGTGAATGGTCTCCGCCGAGGGTGCACAGGTAAGTACAGCTCCAAGGGGCAAAAGGGTCATGCCCATGAGATACTCTGGCAGTGCCCACTATGGTGCCCCGGCACTGCCCCTGGCGGACTCTGAATAAGGCCAGCATGATGTCATGGGACATGCCCATTTACTTTCTTCCCTAAGTGTTTGAAAATACGGCAAGGAAACCTGGCAAGGCAGCTGGCGGGTTGTCCTCCGCTTTTCCTGCCAGAGACAACACTTAGGAAAAAAAGAAAAAATTCCACCCATTAAGTTTTAATAAGATTTAATCAATAGAATGGTTCTTTCCTCTGTTCATTTTAACATTTATTCTTCAATTGCATTTTCTGAACAAGGGTTTTTGTCATGGTTTATATCAAAATAGGCAACTACTAATCAGCAAACAATTTAAATGGATGTCTTTGGTGAGGTGAGGAGGAGGTGGCTGGTTCTGATTGTGGGGTGAGGGGAGTGGAAACGGGAGATTAAACAAAGGACAGAATGAAATGATGGTGGGGTGAGCAGAATAATACATTGTTGGGGATAAGTAGAAAAGAAAACAACAGGAATAACAGGAAGGGTGAAATAAGAGTTTTGTTTTAATAATAGTGATCGAAAATTATGAATGGTGGAAGGTTCTGGGATACGGTTCGGATTCAGATATGTCAGATCTTAACTTCCTCCAGCAGTTTCAATGGGGGCTGATTTCGACCAAAACTCCCTAACAAGGTCATAAACATCAAAAGGGGAATTGGTGATGGTGATGGAAGGAGCTCCTAGGCTACAAGTTTCCTCATCTGCAGTCTGGGATATATAGGACTGTGGCTATGCTGAATGAATATTGTTATACTGTGATTTCAACCAACAGACAACTGGTAGTCAGCTGGTGATCCAACATACATGGGGGCGGCACGGTAGCACACTGGTTAGCACTGCTGCTTCACAGCTCCAGGGCCAAGCCAGTTCTCCACCCATCTAGCCACCTCTCCTTGTATCCCATGAGCCTTAACCTTCTTAACCAACCTGCCATGAGGGACTTTGTCAAATGCCTTACTGAAATCCATATAGACGACATCCACGGCCCTTCCTTCGTCAACCGTTTTTGTCACTTCCTCAAAAAACTCCACCAAATTTGTAAGGCACGACCTCCCTCTTACAAAACCATGCTGTCTGTCACTAATGAGATTGTTCCGTTCTAAATGCGCATACATCCTGTCTCTAAGAATCCTCTCCAACAACTTCCCTACCACGGACATCAAGCTCACTGACCTATAATTACCTGGGTTATCCCTGCTACCCTTCTTAAATAACGGTACCACATTCGCTATCCTCCAATCCTCAGGGACCTCACCTGTGTCCAATGAAAGAGTCAAAGATATCCGTCAGAGGCCCAGCAATTACATCTCTTGTCTCCCTGAGCAGTCTAGGATAGATGCCATCAGGCCCTGGGGATTTGTCAGTTTTAATGTTACCTAAAAAACCTAACACTTCCTCCCTTGTAATGGAGATTCTCTCTAACGGGTCAACACCTCCCTCTGAGACACTCTCAGTCAACAAGTTCCTCTCCTTTGCGAATACCGATGCAAAGTATTCATTTAGGATCTCCCCTCTTCCCTTGGGTTCTGAGCATAATTCCCCTCCTTTGTCCCCGAGAAGTCCGACTTTTTCCCTGACAACTCTTTTGTTCCTAACATATGAATAAAATGCCTTAGGATTCTCCTTAATCCTGTCTGCCAAGAACATTTCGTGACCTCTTTTTGCCCTTCTAACTCCCTGTTTGAGTTCTTTCCTACTCTCTCTGTATTCCTCCAGAGCTCCATCTGTTTTCAGTTGCCTGGACCTAACGTACGCCTCTCTTTTCTTTTTGATCAGAACCTCAATTTCCCTGGTTATCCACGGCTCTCGAATCCTACCTTTCCTATCCTTCGTTTTTACAGGCACATGCCTGTCCTGCAGCCTTATCAACTGTTCCTTAAAAGACTCCCACATGCCAGACGTGGACTTACCCCCGAACAGCCTCTCCCAATCAACGGCCACCAATTCCTGCCTAATCCGGCTATAGTTAGCCTTGCCCCAATTTAGCACTCTACCTTTAGGACAACACTCGTCCTTGTCCCTTACTATCCTAAAGTTCACAGAGTTGTGGTCACTATTTGCCACATATTCCCCTACCGAAACTTTGACGACCTGACCAGGCTCATTTCCCAGAACTAGATCCAGTATAGCCCCCTCTCTAGTTGGGCTATCTATATACTGTTCCAAAGAACCTTCCAGTACGCATTTCACAAATTCCTCCCCATCCAGACCCCCAGCCCTAAGCACTTTCCAGTCTATACCAGGGAAATTGAAGTCTCCCACTACAACAACCCTATTTTTTCTGCACATATCCAGAATCTCCTGACATATCCGTTCCTCCACTTCCAGTGGGCTATTGGGTGGCCTGTAGTATATCCCCAGCATAGTGATTGCACCTTTCCTGTTTCTGAGCTCCACCCACAGCGACTCATTACATGACCCCTCTAAATTGTCCACCCTCTGCACCGCTGTAATATGCTCCCTAACTAATACCGCTACTCTCCCACCATTTTTAGCCCCTCCTCTGTCTCGCCTAAAACACTTATACCCCGGAATATTCAGCTGCCAGTCCTGTCCTTCTTTTAACCGTGTCTCCATCACCGCAACCACATCCAAATTCCGCATAAGCATTAAGGCCCTAAGTTCGTCTGTCTTACCCATTACGCTCCTCGCTCCTCCATGCAAAGGTCCAGTGACTTTGGGTGGGGTTTTTTGGTTTTGGGATGAGCACGCCAGAAAATCCTGCCCATTGGGCCAGATATTGGCGTTGAAATTATGGTGAGACTCCCCATTATTAAAGTGTAAATCAGATAGCAAAATCCAGTGACCACACGTGCTGTTAAATGTGAAAATCTGGAAGTTGTTGTCTAACTTCCCAACTCCTCCAGGTGCTGCCTAATAAGGGCAGCTCACTGAGACCACTCACTTATTCAACTGTGAAGTTGTACTTAGCTTAAACATTCGCTAAACTTGGCAGAACAAGTTAGAGTTTGCCCATTCTAGTTGAAGTACGCTTTTAACTCTGAGAGCCTTAATGTTTGCCACACCATTTCTTTGACATTAAAAATTACCTTTAACAGTTGTGGAATTTCACTCCTTCAGACTTTAAATATTGTTAGGGACTTTCAATAAAGAATTTAAGTGAGAAACATTTTCTTACTTTTTCTCTCTGTCTACCTCTCTCTCTCATATATTAGTATTTTTTCACTCTCTTTATTTTACTTTTATGATTTTTGACATTGATTTAAATATTCTAACAGACAATTCCTATTTCAGCTGCTGCACTCCCCACTTTTAAAATCTGGTTGATTAAGGAGATATAGGCCGGGATTCTCCGATCTCGTTCGCCCCACCACCACTGCCAGCGAGTCCGGAAAATTTGGTGCTCAGCCAAATCTCCATTCATGACAGCGGGAACGGAAAATCCCAGTCACGGGCGAGACCGGAGAATCCCAGCCATACAGTTGTTTTTCCAGTTCTCAAAGCTGTTTTCCAAAGGGTGCTGCCCTTTTCTGATGGTTGACTGACAGGGACATCCAGTGCAAAATCCCATAAAATGACAATGGAGAAATGCAAATGAAATTAAACACTGGCGTTGTTCATTTGCAAAATTCAGTCCAACATAATGGGAATTAGAGACAGTGCTGGAACTACACAACCAGATTGAATAACAAGGTCAAAAATATCAATTCAGAATAAGGAGGTAAATTTTAGTAATTGTTCAAATAATGAGCAATTGCACATGTTGCTCTGCAATCACAATCCTCTGACGCATGTGATAGATCCAGGGGGGTGATCTTACCTTGTTGCCCCATCGGCCGATGGGCGGGGCGAGCCGCTTCGTGCCCGATTTCGCACCTCTCGCAATCTTACCGGCACCGGATATCTGGCGAGGTTAGCCTTGCACCCATTTCCAGCACGAGGCTGAATAAATTATTTAAATTGCATTTAAATCTCATTTACATAGAATTAGTGAGCCCAGGACATTATCGCCGAGGCTGACTTGCCTGTGTGGCCTCGCCGGGAGAGTTTCTCTCCCGCATGAATCGCAACTCGGCCTCAGCAATGGGGACCAGTCATGATGGCCTCACTGATGGAACTGGAGGCCATTGAGGCCCTCCCCGGGGGGGGGGGGGGGTCAAGGGCAAGGGCGGGTGCCCCTTAGGCACTGCCAGACTGGCATCTTGGCAGTGTCCACTGGGTAGTGCCAGGGGGAGGGGCCTATGGTAGCAGGGCCAGACTAAGAGTGGGCGATCGGGTTGGGAGATGGGCCCACTGCCACTCTGCTGGTGATTGGTGGGGGTGGAAAAGGGGTCCCCGCTGCCACTCTGCAGACGATCAGTGCGGGGGGGGGGGGAGGGGGGTGCTCCTCTGCAGGCAATCGGTGGGGGGGAAGGGTGGGGAGGAGTGATCAATCTGGGTGGTGGGTGAGGGCAGGGGTGATATCTCTGGGCAGAGTTGGGCCTGTGATTGGCCATGGGCCCCCACGATGGCTGGGAGGGGTGGGGGCTGAGTCGAGGCCGGCTGCAGCAGCAGAAGCCTGACGGGTCTCTCAGACAGGTCTCTCAGACCTGTCAGGCATCTGCTGATTGCCATTGCGCACGTACAGCCACAGCGGTCTGCACATACGCGATGACGCCATCTGCTGTGACAGCAGGCTTGCAGGTGATATGAGCCCTGCTCCCTTCTCCTACAGGCGAGGAATGATTTAGCCCATTTTTTCCTGCACTCAGTGGATAAGAAACTGGATTTGAACCTGCCCAAAAATCGGGTCAGAAACTCTCCCATTTTCCCGTCCAGCTTAGAATTTCTTTGGGAAGATTGACCCCCAAGTGTCTCAAATTTCCCAAGAGTGTTGGAGCTGCAGAAGACCAGCAGGCTGCTTGGGAGACATCTGGGTTGCACAGGGAGTTTACATCCAAGTTGACAGAAGGCAACAAACGCTGAGTAGAAGCATGAAATGCTGACAGTTGGAATACCTTTGACACTGAAAAGCCCATAGATGTTGGACATTTGTGATTTTGCCTTTGGTTGCTTGCTAATCAGTGTATACTTTGAGTGACCTAAAAAGTCTGAACATGTGTTGAAGGGGGAGATGGATTGCTTTCTGTACATCAGGAGATGAATTTGAAAATTCCTACAGCTCCTGTGCACAGTTACTGTAAAAGTACTGCTTGTAAGCATGCCATACCTGTTACTCGGTAAGTCCATAAGAGGATAGGTTTTACTATGATACTGAGTCCTCTTTATTATTTGGTGAGAGTTCCTTCCAAGTTATTCTTATCACAAACCTATTTTCTGATATTTTGTCAAGAGTGTCAGGCTCTGACTGAAACCCAGCTGCACAGCCCAGATTCTGAGCCCCCCCCCCCGAAAAGAAGATCAGGGGGCATAGTTTACACCATCGCTGTGACAGGGCGGGGCCTGATAGAACTGGCAAGGCTGGCTCCACTGAGATAGGGGTACCATCTTTAAAGGGCACCCCGATCAGCACAGAGAGAAATCCACCCCCCCCACCGCCCCCAGCCCCACCTCATGGATACAGGTTACCCCCCCCTCCACCACAATCAACAACGTCAGGGCCTCCTTCCCCACTCCCCTCCCCAACAAACAGAACAGGAACCCTGTCCCCAATAGGGCTCTCCAGAGGGTCCACCCTTAACACTGCCCCCTGGCACAGGTTGGCACTGCCAAGTCATGTCCCTCTCCCCCGGGGGTACACTTAGCCTTTACGCCCCTGCAGGGGGGAAATTTCCTTGACTGAATCTCATTGTTCACAACCTGTTGTTAACCTTGCTGACGTTACCGGCAATGTTTGAATATTCAGTGAGGGGGGATTCATGTGGTGGAGGCTGGCTTGCTAATTATATGTAAATATATTCAAATATATTAAATGAGGTTCCTGCCCTTTTGTGGGCATGAACCCCATTAACGTCACCGGCCAGGGGTGTGAAAAATCAGAAAATGAGATCTCGCCGGCCAGAATCTCATTTCCCGAATCGCACGAGACTTTGCGCCCACGCTGGCGTTCATGCTGATAGTGGATGTGGGTGCAAAATTGCCCCCATTATTTTTTTTGAGGTGTGATAGGAATAATTCATTTTTAACTGAAAACATGCAAACACAGGAAACATGAGATTCTTTGTCCAACAGAATTTTCCCTTTGTCAGGGTTGGCAAGCTGCCTTTCCCAAACAATGCCGCATATTCTTCTGGGCTTGCCAAGCCGACACCATCAACGTTACTGCCAGAGGGAATAAAGATAAATAGCCAGGGCGAACTCAGTGAAAAACAACACCGTTCAGTGGGCAGAAACTAACTCCAGTAAACAAGCAGTGTGATTTATACCAATTATGCAGCAAATGGGTTTTATTGGTGCTAACCGGTCGCAGACATTTTTCAATACATTTTCATAAAAGAATGATTTGTTGGGTGAGAATTACTCACAACATCCCTAAAATTACACACCGGCAGCAGCAATGAATCAGGAATAGGAAAGCAAGAAAAATGTTGCTCATTATCGGAGTTTGACAAGAAACGGTTAAACTGATATCATTCCACTCCCTCGTACAGATCCGTTTTTTTTCTGCTGAGCACCCATTTTTATTTGCATTTCATCACAGTTTAATCTATTGTTTTTAGCCCAGAGGATACACTTAAGCGGCCAAGAGCACTCACACAGCCCCACTGTTCCACACTAAGGCCTGCAGTTACTTTAATTTGCATCGCTTTTTTTCTTACCAACATGCACTATTTTTAAAACGAAATTCCTCAGCAGCATAGTCAGTCCTTTCACGTTTGCTGCTGCTTGCAGTGGGTAGGGCTGCACTTTAATAGAGGGACTGCTAACATCGCATGTTGAAGCAAACTGGAACACTTCCAAACACTTTGTGGCAAAAAGGTTAAACCGTAAAAAGATGTGGAATGTGCTGGTACGTGCTGATAATCAAACAGCAGCTCCACAGTGATTAGTCAGCTCCATTCTTGCCTGTGGCCTTGTCACAAATATGTTTTGATGACAGATTTAAGGATGCATACACAGGGAGATATATACTGGCTGGTGTAAAGTAAATGTCAGGCAGAGATGATCTGCATTTCCTTGTGGTAATGAAATACCCAAGTCAACCTCCTTTCGAGATAATGGTGCCTGCTGCATTATGGGCTTATAGGCAGCGCAGTGCTTTAAGCGTTTGCTCACAAAGTGGCCATTCTTACAACTTTTTCGCACCTTTGTCCCCCATGCAAAATGCAATTTCAAGATTTTTCTTTGAGAATTGTGTTTCATTCTGTGTCTTTCTGGAAGAGGACGTGTATACTGATTTCTGACCTGCTGTCGGCCTCTGCACTCGTTTTTTATCGCTTGGTAGAAGGATAAGAAGCTAAACTGTGTTATAACAAGTGCAATTCATTTGTTTGCGGTTATTATTTGCAGGATAGCTTGGTGCCTAAGGTTTACAAACATGTTTGTTTTGCTATCCCATGGAAAATGTTGCTTTATTATAACATGATTCCTGAGAGAAAATAAGAAAAATAAAACCACAGTGTTTCTTGTCAAGTCAGATTCATTTGCCTGTACTTTACTCTGAGAGGTCCACTGTGGCTCACGAGGTAAATGCAATCGGTACTGTAATGTGATGCTCAGCCATACAGTCAACAAATCAAGTATCCTTTATCTGATTCCCTTGGGGCCAATCGTATTCCCAATCTCTGGTCTGTACTAAGATTGAGTGCATCAGGATTTTCTTGCCCCGCCGTGGCAGGTTTTCCAGTGACAGAGGCAGCTCACCATTGGCCGCCAGCGAGATTTTCCAATCCCGTCAATGTCTACATATACAATGTTTTGTGTGGCTCGGCCATTCTGCCACCGAGGAACCCACCGTGGGGGTTGTCTTCAGTGGGACCGGAAGATCCCACCAGCGGAGGCAGCACAGTGGCACAGTGGTAGCACTGCTGCCTCACAGCGCCAGGGACCCAGGTTCGATTCCGGCCTCAGTAGTTTGCACATACTCCCCATATATGTGCATGTTTCCTCCGAGTGCTCCAGCTTCCTCCCACAGTCCGAAGATTGGCGGGTATGGTGGATTGGCCATGATAAGTGTGGGGGTTATGGGAATTGGGTGGGGGGAGGGGCTTGGGTAACATACCCTTTTGGAGAATTGGTGCAGACTTGATGGGCTAAATGGCCTCCTTCTGCATTGTAGGGATTCTATGGTTCTATGGAAAGGCTGGAAAATCCCTCTCAGTGTCAATGGACAAGTGAAAAACACGTGTTGGTGTCAGGATAATGTTGGAGTATGATTGACTACCAACCACTCACCTGCACAGGTACAGTTGCAACAACAAGCTCAACACCGTCTCGACCTGGGACATTTTCTGGATTGGTAACCTGCAATTGGAATCAATATACACTTCCTTCATCACTAATGCGATGTGGCTGCAATTTATGTTATCGACAGGGTGCAATATAACAATTCAAGTTTACTTTCACAACAGTTCCTACCCCCACAGCCCCTATTGCCAAGAAGGTTGAAGTGGCAATATCATGGAAACTCTGAGCTCCTTCCAAGTTCTCCTACATCATAGGGACATAGGAATTATAGAACATAGAACATTACAGCGCAGTACAGACCCTTCGGCCCTCGATGTTGCGCCGACCAGTGAAACCAATCTAAAGCCCATCTAACCTACACTATTCCAATATCATCCATATGTTTATGCAATGACCATTTAAATGCCCTTAATGTTGGCAAGTCCACTACTGCTGCAGGCAGGGCATTCCACGACCTTACTACTCTCTGAGTGAAGAACCTACCTCTGATATCTGTCCTATATCTATCACCCCTCAATTTAAAGCTATGTCCCCTCGTGCTAGCTATCACCATCCGAGGAAAAAGGCTCTCACTATCCACCCTATCTAATCCTCTGATCATCTTGTATGCCTCTATTAAGTCACCTCTTAACTTTCTTCTCTCTAACGAAAACAACCTCAAGTCCCTCAGCCTTTCCTCATAAGACCTTCCCACCATACCAGGCAACATCCTAGTAAATTTCCTCTGCTCCTATAATGTGGTGACCAGAGCTGTACACAATACTCCAAGTGCGGCCGCACCAGAGTTTTGTACAGCTGCAACATGACCTCCTGGCTCCGAAACTCAATCCCTCTACCAATAAAAGCTAACACTCTATACGCCTTCTTAACAACCCTAACAACCTGGGTGCCAACTTTCAGGGATCTATGCACATGGACACCGAGGTCCCTCTGTTCATCCACATTACCAAGTATCTTACCATTAGCCCAGTACTCTGGAATTAAGAACAGATGTAGTCAAATTCAACTCTTCGAGCCTGCTCCGCCATTCAATCAGATCCTTGATGATTCTCCCTGGCCTCAAATCCACCTCCCCCACCTATTTTCCATAGCCCCTTATTCCTTTTTTATTTGGAATATTTCTATCTCCTTCTTGAAACCATTCAATGATTCAGACTCCACCGCGCCATGGGGCAGCGAGTTCCACAAATTCACCACCCTCTGCAAGAAGTAGTTCCTCCTCATCTCAGTTTTAAACCTGCCACCTCTCAACCTATATCTGTGACCTCTTGTTCGAGATTGCATCATAGGGGGAAACATTTGGTCTACATTTACTTTGTGAATCCCTTTTAAAATTTTATATACCTCAACCAGATCCCCTCTCATCTTTCTAAATTCGAGCGAGTATAAGCCCAAACTGTTTAATCTCTCCTCTGGTAAACCTCCTCTGAACTGCCTCCAGTGCCACCATATCCTTTCTCAAACAAGGAGATCAAAACAATATTCCACAATATTCCAAGTGTGGTCTCACCAACACCCAATACAATCGCACCAACACTTCTCTACTTTTATATTCCAGTCCTTTTGCAATAAATGCCAACATCCCATTTGCCTTTTTTATTTCATGCTTACATGTTTCAGGGATGCTCTGACATTTTGACAAGGGGGCACAATCTCACGGTAAGGGGGCCAATGGTTTAGGACTGAAATGAGGAGAAATGTATTCATTTGAAGAATTGTGAATCTTTGAAATTCTCTACCCCGGAGGTTGTGGATGATCCATCATTGACTATATTTACAGGTGAGACAGATTTATGATTTCCCAGGGAATCAAGGGATATGGGGAGCAGGCAGGAAAGTGGGGTTAAGGCTGAAGATCAATCATGATCACGTTGAATGACAGAGCAGGCTCACTGGACTGCATGGTCTACACCAGTGGTGGGCATCCTGTGGCCCACGGGCTGCATGTGGCTGATCAGGGCTCTGAGTGCAGCCCATTTAGTCTTGTCCATTGTACGGACAGGAAGATAAATCACGCCACGACTGAGTTCATTCTGGGTCTGGGATCGCACTGCTATGAGGTGATGGCAGGATGTTCTGCTGCAGTTCCCACCAGAACGTGCTGCTACAATTCCCGCCAAGATTGCCCTCTTACAGTTGATCCCAGAATCGCGATGCTGCAGTTCCAACGATTCAACCAGCACATCCAGCGCATCCTGGTTATGCAAGCACAGGGAGAGTGCCAGTGCACATGCGGGAGATCGCGCTTCTTGTTGTTGATATGCTGGCAGTTATCTGCTTTGTTCCTGCCTAATAGATCATTTTGTGTTGAAGTGATGTGGTGAGGAAGGAGAAGAGAGTTGGGAGCTGGATTATTTTGTTACTCACCAGAAAGGGAGACCATTGTGCTTAACTTGCAATGAGGTGATGGCAGTTCCAACAAAATACAATATTAACAGACATTGTGAAACATGTCGTCACTCTCACAGGGCAATGTTTCCGTTAGGTTCTGTCCAACGTGCTTGACTGCTTTCCAATCTGAAGGACGCCATGAAAACGTGGAGTCAGGTATTTAGGCAACCATTAAATAAGAGTGACGCGGTGACTTTGGCTAGCTTTCTTATTGCTTGGTTACTTGCAAAAAAAATGGAAAGCCATTCTCAGATGGCAAATTAGTGAAAGAATGCATCATCAAGTCTGCAGATGTTTTATTTGCTGGGTATAAAAACCAAGAGGAAATTACCAAATGTGTTAAATGTCTGCAACTCAGCAGGTGTACTGTGAATCGCAGAGTGCAAGAATTGCTGCTGATCTGGCAGAGCAGCTTTTCAGGTCGAGTGAGGCTATCAGTGCAGCACGGGATGAATGCAAAGATAGTAACCACATTGCTCAGCTCTGCAGATGGGTTCGTTGTGTTGACAACGATCTGAAGGTGACAGAAGAATTTTGAGATCCCTTGGGAATACACGAGCGAGCACGGGGCTCTATTTTTTGAGGCATTTATTGATTATTTTAAAGAGGACGAGTTACGTTAGGAAAAACTTGTATCAGTTACAACAGATGGGTGCCCCTCCATGACAGGGATATGCCATGTATTTGTAGCTTTATTGAAAACTTGTATACCCAACATTTTTGCTGTGCATTGCATTACACACCAAGAAGTGCTCTGTACTAAACTTGACAAGGGAGACAGATTGAAAGCTGAAATGGACAAAATGGTACAGATTGACTTCAAATGTGCCCGTTCCCTGCATCACCCTCGGTTCGTGGAACTTGTGGACCAAATTGAAACAGAATATGGAGACCTTGGCTGTGATTCACCCAAATCGGCACCAAGGACTGATTAGGGACAGTCAGCATGGCTTTGTGAGTGGAAAATCATGTCTCACAAATTTGATTGAGCTTTTTGAAGGGGTAACCAAGAAGGTAGATGAGGGCAATGCAGTTGATGTTGTCTACATGGACTTTAGTAAGGCCTTTGACAAGGTACCACATGGTAGGTTGTTGCATAAGGTTAAATCTCATGGGATCCAGGGTGAGGTAGCTAAATGGATACAAAATTGGCTTGATGACAGAAGACAGAGGGCGGTTGAAGAGGGTTGTTTTTCAAACTGGAGGCCTGTGATCAGTGGTATGCCTCAGGGATCGGTGCTGGGCCCACTGTTACTTGTCAGTTATATTAATGATTCGGATGCAAATTTAGTAGGCATGGTTAGTAAGTTTGCAGATGACACCAAGATTGGTGGCATAGTGGACAGTGAAGAAGCTTATCTAGGATTGCAACGGGATCTTGTCAATTGGGCCAGTGGGCTGACGAATGGCAGATGGATTTTAATTTAGATAAATGTGAGGTGATGCATTTTGATCGATCAAACCAGGGCAGGACTTACTCAGTTAATGGTAGGGCATTGGGGAGAGTTACAGAATGAAGAGATCGAGGGGTACAGGTTCATATCTCATTGAAAGTGGAGTCAGAGGTGGACAGAGTTGTGAAGAAGGCGTTCAGCATGCTCGGTTTCATTGGTCAGAACATTGAATACAGGAGTTGGGACGTCTTGTTGAAATTGTACAAGACATTGGTAAGGCCACACTTGGAATACTGTGTACAATTCTGGTCACCCTATAATAGAAAGGATATTATTAAACTAGAAAGAGTGCAGAAGAGATTTAGTAGGATGCTACCGGGACTTGAGAGGCCGGATAGACTGGGACTTTTTTCTCTGGAGCATAGGAGGCTTAGGGGTGATCTTATAGAGGTCTATAAAATAATGAGGGGCATAGATCAGTGAGATAGTCAATATCTTTTCCCAAAGGTAGGGGAGTCTAAAACTAGAGGGCATCGGTTTAAGGTCAGAGGGGAAAGATACATAAGTGTCCAGCGGTGCAATTCTTTCACACAGAGGGTGGTGAGTGTCTGGAACAAGCTGCCAGAGGTAGTAGTAGAGGCGGGTACACTTTTGTCTTTTAAAAAGCATTTAGATCGTTACATGGGTAAGATGGGTATAGAGGGATATGGGCCAAACACGGGCAATTGCGACTAGCTTAGGAGTTTAAAAAAAGGGGTGGCATGGACAAGTTGGACCGAAGGGCCTGTTTCCATGTAAACCTCTATGACTCTAAGTGCCTGAGCCAGCAGGAAACAGCAGCATTGTTCGCTGGCAGCATCTGTCACATGGGATTCATCCATCTGAAAATGAATGCATCTCAGGAGTCACATTGGGTGCTGTTTTTAAAGGGTGCCCCATCTCTGTGCTCGTGGATAGATCTTCCTCTCCCCAAAATCCAAAATGATAACCATTGATAAGGAGAGTACCACCAGCTCTCAACCAAGAGGCACATCCACCGCCCCCCCCACCATTGAAATAATGGGCAGAATTTTCCCATCCCACCCAGCACAGGAATCGTAGTGTGCGGGCCACGGACCATGTAAAGGCGTGAGATGACCCGACCCGAACCCCTCCCCACCCTCAACCCCTTTTCCTCTTGCAGCTGCAGACAACTTCAAAGCAGCTGCCTTTTCATTTCCTCTCTTGTGTAAATATTGCAGTTAGGAATAATGGGGGTACTTGAAATGCATTCAAGTATGAGAGGAAAGGTAAATAAACACAGCTGACTGCATACTAAGTAAAAACCATTGAGCTGTCAATCAAATGAGAGCTCAAAGGACTGGACTGAAATTGAATGGCAACAAAGGTTTTGAGAAGGTTTGGAGATATTTCAAAGATGCTCAGCTTTCTATGAAGGCTCAGAGACTTGAAATAAATGCTGTGTTTAAACAAAGAGGCTGAGTGAACAGCTGTGGAGCAGGAAATTCTCCCGCTGGTGAAAGGGACTGTCTTCTGACAGTCAGAGGACTTGAAAGGAGTCTTCTCACATCTGCAGCTTCCTAGAGAAAGAAAGGGGGATTGCTTCTGCTGAATGGAATGCTGCAGTTATTTGGAAACCTTCCAGCTGTCTAGGGGGCATGGAGAATAAAGTGACCAGAGAACTTCAAAGGTTTTGGAGGACAGAGACAATGAGTATTTTACTCCTGGATGGTGTCTGAATGCACCATCCTGAAAATGAACAAGCTAGAAGGAGCAGACCAGCCACGACACCCCCCATTGCGGGAGATAGTGCTGAGGTCAACCCCTTGTCCCAGCCTGAGCCCATCCAACCTCCAAGACCCTGGGGTGACTCTACCTCTGCAGCCTGGCAGCAGCAGAAGGGCACTTGGGCACTGGACCTACCTCCTTGACTATCCTCGGGGTATAACACACCAGGTCCATGTTGGTCATGGCCAACATCAAAGCCCGTTAGGTGCAGTTCCTGCTGGGGAGGTGGGCGAAAAGCGGGTGGCCAGTGAATGAGCCATCCAGCCTGTCAATGATATATTACAAAGAACAAAGAAAATTACAGCACAGGAACAGGCACTTCGGCCTTCCAAGCCTGCATTGACCATGCTGCCCGACTGAACTAAAACCCCCTACCCTTCCGGGGACCGTATCCCTCTATTCCCATCCTATTCATACATTTGTCAAGATGCCCCTTAAAAGTCACTACCGTATCCGCTTCCACTACCTCCCCCGGCAACGAGTTCCAGGCACCCACTACTCTCCGTGTAAAATATCTGCTTCATACATCTCCTTTAAACCTTGCCCCTCGCACCTTAAACCTGTGCCCTCTAGTAATTGAATGAGGAGTTTTACATAATTATTGAGTTCCTGCCCACTCTGGCGGACTGGGTGAATCCCAAATAGGCGTTCTGGGGACCCGGATTCGAATCTCACCATTGCAGGTAGTGGAATTTGAATTAAATTTTTAAAATGCGGAATTAAGGATCTACTGATGACCATGAAACCACTGTCGATTGGAGAAAAAACCAATCTGGTTCACTGATGTCCTTTAGGAAGGAAATCTGCCATCGCTACCTGGTCTGGCCTAAATGTGACTCCAGAGCCACAGCAATGTGGTTTGCTCTCAAACCCCCTCTGGTAACTAGGGATGGCAACAAATGCTGGCCAGCCAGCGCCGCCCACGTCCCACGTCCCATGAATGAATAAAAAAATGCTTTCACACCCGGTGGGAATTCTGTTTTTAGCCCCAATACCCATTTCAACGGGAAGTCAGGATTCCTGCCATCAGCGAACAGGGCCAGTGAAATCCCCCCTTTGTCATGTACAGTGAAGTGCTCTGGTTAAGCCGTGGTAACGTACTGGACCACTTCTTGCACTTCTACCAGAAATCCAGCAGTTTCTTGCACTGGACTCTCATCTATTCCCAGAATTAGAAGATGTGAGCTGGGTTTTGGATATGGCTTTCCTCAGGGACACCACTGGTCACCTGAACTTGTTGAATAAGTTATTGCAGGGGAGAAATCACACCAGCTGCTAGTGTAAGAAATATAAATATTGCGCCTGCAGTTAATGTACACTCAGTCATGTGACTGCACTCACTTCCCAAATTTAAAAAAAGTGCTGGGAAAGCACTCTGATCAAGGAAATAAATATGATCCATCAATACACAAACAAACGCTGTCTACACTGCTGGAACGATTTTGCAAATTGCTTATCTTCTCTCAGTGAACTGCAGCCTCTCATTGCTCTCAAATCCATTTGAATTTGATCTGAGCAAATGTGGCATAAATATGTCAAAGGATTGGGGTCGATAAAAGGAGGTTTGAGGGGGAATGACTTCATATTCGTACCCTGGATGAAGATTACCATAGAAACCTTCCTGTCAGAAAGAGGCCATTCAGCCCATTGAGTCTGCACCAACTCTCTGAAAGAGCATCCCACCTGTGCCCTCCCCTCCACCCTATCCTTGTAACCCTGCGCATTTACCATTGCTAATCCCCCTAACCCGCACATCTTTGGACATGGGAGGAAACTGGAGCACCCAGAGGAAACCCAGGCAGATGCAGGGAGAATGTGCAAACTCCACACAGACAGTCACCCAAGGCTGGAATTGAACCCATGTCCCTGGTGCTTTGAGGCAGCAACACGAACCACTGTGCCACTGTGCTGCCCTGAAGATAAAATGAACCTGCTAAAGAGGAAAGATACATTAGAATTTTGCTTAAATAGCTCTGGTCCAGTTGTCCAGCATTGCATTGCAAAGTTGATGCCAATGTTTGGATCAACATAGACATGCGAGCAGACTTTTTGTGCTATGGCACACATCAAATGCAAGAAACGCAATGAAACTGACAGATGGAAACCTCAGTGCTGAATTGTGAAATGTCTGCACATCGCTGTGTCCTAATGTAGAAAACTTGTGGAGGACAGATCCAACCAGAATCGAAATCAGGAGACGAAACTCATCTCCAAGCTCCGTGGCCTGGGGCTCGGCTCCTCTCTCTGTGACGGAATCCTGAGCTCCCTAAGCCACAGACCACAATCAGTAAAGATAGGCAACAACATCTCCTCCTCGATCATCCTCAACACCGGTACCCCTCTAGGCTGTGTCCTCAGCCCCCTACTATACTCCTTATACGCCTATGACTGTGCGGCCAAATTCCCCTCCAACTCAATTTTCAAGTTTGCTGATGACACCACCATAGTGGGTTGGATCTCAAACAATGATGATATAGAGAACAGGAATGAGATAGAGAATCTGGTGAACTGGTGCGATGACAATAATCTATCCCGCAATGTCAACAAAACAAAGGAGATAGTCATTGACTTCAGGAAGCATCGTGGGGGACATGCCCCCGTCTACATCAATGGGGACGAAGTAGAAAGGGTCGAGAGCTTCAAGTTTTTAGGTGCCCAGATCACCAACAACCTGTCGTGGTTCCCCCCCCATGACGACGCTATAGTTAAGAAAGCCCAACAATGCTTGTACTTTCTCAGAAGATAAGGAAATTTGGCATGTCCACGACAACTCTCTCCAACTTTTACAGATGCACCATAGAAAGCATTCTTTCTGGTTGTATCACAGCTTGATATGGCTCCTGCTCTGCCCAAGACCGCAAGAAACTACAAAGGGTGCTGAACGATGCCCAGTCCATCACTTAAATCAGCCTCCCATCCATTGACACTGTCTACACTTCCCGCTGCCTCGGAAAAGCATGCAGCATAATTAAGGACACCACGCACCCCAAACATACTCTCTTCCACCTTCTTACTTCAGGAAAAAGATGTCAAAGTCTGAGGACACATACCAACTAACTCAAGAACAGCTTCTTCCCTGCTGCCATCTGACTTTTGAATGGACCTACCTCGCATTAAGTTGATCTTTCTCTACACCCTAGCTATGACTGTAACACTACATTCTGCACTCTCTCGTTTCCTTCTCTATGAACGTTATGCTTTGTCTGTATAGCGCGCAAGAAGCAATACTTTTCACTGTATGTTAATACATGTGACAATAATAAATCGAATCAAATCAAATTAAAAGGGGGTACAGAGAAAACAGGGGACTATAGACCAGTGAGCCTAATGTCAGTACTGGGGAAGTTGCTAGAATCTATTATCAAGGATTTTATAACTCAGCATTTGGAAAGCAGTGGCATAATCAGACAAAGTCACCATGGATTTACAAAGGCAAAATCATGCTTCATGAATCTATTGGAATTCTTTGAGGATGTAACAAGGAGAGTTGATCAAGAAGAACCAGTGGATGTGGTTTATTTAGACTTTCAGAAGGCTTTACTGTGTAAAGTTGAAGTGCATGGGATTGCAGGTCGTATCCTGAGATGGATAGAAAGCTGGTTAGCAGACAGGGAGCAAAGAGTTGGCATAAATGGGCCTTTTTCTGATTGGCAGTCAGTGATTAGTGGGGTATCTCAGGGATCTATGTTAGGATCCCAACTGTTCACATTCTATATTAATGATTTGGAAGAGGGAACTAAATGCATTATCCCCTAATTTGTAGATGATACAATCTTGGGTGGGAGGGTGAACTGTGAAGAGGATGCAGAGATGCTTCAGCGTGATTTGGACAGGGTGATTGAGTGGGCGTATGCACAGCAGATGCAGTATAATGTGGATAAATGTGAGGCTTTCCACTTTGGTAGCAATAATAGGAAGACAGATTATTATTTGAATGGGTGTACATTGAAAGAGCTGGATGCTCAGCAAAACCTTGGTGTCCTTGTACATCAGCCACTGAAAGTAAGTGCACAGGCACAGTTGGCAGTAAAGAAGGCAAGTGGTATGTTAGCCTTCATAGTGAGAGGATTTGAGTATAGGAATAGGGATGTTTTACTGCAACTTGCACAGGGTGTTGGTGAGGCCACACCTGGAGTATTGTGTGCAGTTTTGATGTCCTTTTCTGAGGAAGGAAGTCCTTGCCAGTGAGGGAGTGCAGCAAAGGTTTACCAGGTGATTCTTGGGATGGCAGCTCTGTCGGTTAGGATTATATTCATTGGAGCTTTGAAGAGTGGGACGGAATCTCATAGAAACTTGTAAAATTCTGACAGGATTAGACAGGGTAGATTGAGAAAGAATGTTCCTGATGGTGGTGGAGTCCAGAACCTGGGGTCAGAGTTTGAGGATAAGGCCTTTTAGGACTGAGGTGAGGAGAAATTTCTTCACCCAGAGAGTGTTGAATGTGTGGAATTCACTACCACAGAAAGTAGCTGAGGCCAAAACTCTGTGTGATTTCAAGAAGAAATTAGATATAAATCTTGTGCTAAAGGGATCAAGGGATATGGGGGAAGGGTGGGATCAAAATATTGATTTTGATGATCATCCATGATCAAAATGAATGGCAGAGCAGGCTGAAGGGCCGAATGGCCTACTTCTGCTTCTATTTTATATGTTTCTTTGTTTTTAGGTGGTAGAGGTCAAGCATTTGGAAGGGGCTGTTGAATGAACCTTGGTGAGTTGCTTCAGTGCATCTTGTAGGTTGCTCACACTGCTGCCATTGTGTCATTGGTGAAGCGAGTGTTTGTCAAGTGGGCTGCTTTGTCCTGGATGGTGTCGAGCTTTTTGAGTATTGTTGGTGCTGCACACATCCAGGTATTGGGGTTATTCTATCACACTCCTGACTTGTGCTTGTAGATGGTGAACAGGCTTTGGGGACTCACAAGTGAATTACTCCCCACAGAATTCTTAGCCCCTGACTTGCTCTTGTAGTCGCAGTATTTATATGGCTGGTCCAATTCAACTTCTGGTCAATGGTGACACCAAGGATGTGCTATTGAGAGATTCAGCGATGGTAAAGCCATTAAATCTCAAGGAGAGATGGTTAGACTCTCTCTTGTTGGAGATGGTCATTGCCTGGCACGTATGTGACACAAATGTTACTTGCCACTTATTAGTCCAAGCTTGAATATTGTCCAAGCATTGCTGCATGTGAGGACAGACTGCTACAGTATCTGAGGTGTCACAAATGGTGCTGAACATTGTACAATCATCAGTGAACACCTACTTCTGACCTTATGATAGAGGGAAGGTCATTGATGAAGCAGCTGAAGAAGGATGGGTCAAGGACACCACCCTGAGGAAATCTTGCATCAAGGTTCTGGAACTGAGATGATTGACCTCCAACAACCAGAAACATCTTCCTTTGTGCTAGTTATGACCTTAACAAATGGAGAGTGAGAGTGGCACAGTGGTTAGCACTGCTGCCTCACAGCACCAGGGACCTGGGTTCAATTCCCGGCTTGGGTCACTGTCTGTGTGGAGTTTGCACGTTCTCCTCGTGTCTGCGTGGGTTTCCTCCGGGTGCTCTGGTTTCCTCCCACAGTCCGGAAGTCTCCCTCAGGGTACCTGAACGGGTGCCGGAGTGTGGCGACTAGGGGATTTTCACAGTAACTTCATTGCAGTGTTGCTGTAAGCCTACATGTGATATGAATAAATAAATTTTAGTTTTCCCCCGATTCCCATTGTTAGTGTTCTTTGATGCCACACTCAGTCACATGCTGCCTTGACATAAAGGATAGCCACTCTTTCCCCATTTCTTGAGTTTGGCTCTGAAGTCCATGTTTGAACCAAGGCAGTTATAAGGTCAGGAGCTGAGTAACTCTGGTCGAACCCAAAATGAGCGTCCGTGTGCAGGTTATTGCAGAGTAAGTACTGTTTGATAACACTGTTGATGACCCTTTCCATCACTTTGCTGATGATCGAGTGTTACTGTTGGGGCAGTAACTGGTCGGGTTGGATTTGTCCTGCTTTTTGTGGACAGGACATACCTAGGCAGATTTCCACATTGCTGGGTAGATGCTGGTGTTGCAGCTATACTGGAATAGCTTGGCTAGTGGTGCAGCTAGTTCTGGAGCATAAATTTTCAAAACTATTGCTGGAATGTTGTCAGGGCCCATAGACTTTGCAGCATCCAGTGCCTTCAGCCATCTCTTGATACCATGTGGAGTGAATCAAACTGGCTGAAGATTGACATCTGTGATTTTGGGGACCTCTGGAGGAGGTTGAGATGGTTCATCCACTCGGCACTTCGGCTGAAGATTGTCGTGAATGCTTCAGCCAAAGGGATAGCCTGCTGTCACATTTAAATTGCCTTTAAATTGAGGCTGGGCAGTATGCAGCCCTTATGTGGTGTTAATTGAGACCCTTGCTCCAGTTAATTAATAGGCACAAAAACTTTGGGGGTGATTCTCCTATCCCGTTGCGCTGATTTTCGAACCACGCAAAATGGCATGGCAGTTGGAAGGCTTCCCACATGCCACCCACTGTGGGAAGTGAGAGGACAATTTGGCATGCACTGCAGTGTTTTTGTAAAGTGTCATTCTTCCCATACTGTTTTGCCAGCTTTCCTGCCTCTTAGAAGCTTGAATGCCCTATGCAACTCACCTGAAAATGAGTGGTAGCTACAGAACGTGCAGAATCACCCACTGTCTGTTTTACACATTAAACAAATGACTCCCACCTTCAGTGAAACGTCACCCTGTAAATAGCTCTGAAACCTGTTTTCCTCCCCCCTAGCTTATGCTTTATGAGTTTATGAAGCAGAAACTGTGCAGGTGACAGGTCAGAGGCCACAGGAAGGAATTTTCATTATGATTTGACAACAAGGAATGAAGCTCTGGAATTCTCAAAAGGCCAACCATTTTCACAAGGGGCTGCTGGAGTGACAAGGGGCTGCTCAGGTTTCGGGGGCAAGTCGGTCACAGCTGACCCCCAGCAGGCCAACCTCTGCCATGCCTTACTCCTTTTGTCTGTCACACTGTAGCATTGACCTTTAGTGGCAGAGAGCATTGGGTTACAAGCTGGTGAGGAGATAAATCCTGCTCAGCAAATACAATTGACTCTTACCACTTTGGTGTTTGCTGCGTGCTAACCAATCAAGAGCCTCCGCAGCACACAGAGCCACGTAGTGCTACAAGCAGTCACAGGCAATATCAATATCCTTCAATCCTTTTTCATTAAAAGGAGGAGCTCCAAAGGCCACAGATAAATCAGTCCAAAATGGAGGTCATGCAAATTTAATGATACAGCCATTTGCTTTCTGCATCTATCACAATTACATTTCAAGAATACACATTATATGAACAAAGCAATGAAAAGCACCAATTTCATTTTCTTGCCTTCTTTGTGTGCTCAGAATGACACTTTACAAAAACACTGCAGTGCATGTCAAATTGTCCTCTCGCTTCTGTTATTGTTTATTGATTTTGCAGGGAAATAAGATTAAATGAAATGCTGAAGCCAGAGTCCTTCTCGCAGTCTGGGGAATAACTTCTATTTTATTTGGGAGAAATAATGTAATCTGTGTAACGTAATTATTGCTTTTCTTCTCACAATTTGCGTATTTTATAAATTGGTTTAAGGAGTCTTTTTTAAAAAAAGCTTGTCAAACACCCACAATTAATATTTAATTTGTCATTTTTATAGCTGAAGCAAATGAAAAGATAAATGATATAAAGGAAACTAATTTAACATATGAAACACAGGTGGCAGCCCACGGTGTCACTTTAATAGCAGGTGTTGGACTGCTTGGAATCTGTATTGTAGTCGTGTCACAATGAGTGCCTTTTTTAAATGAATATGGACATCAATAGCTAGCTACTGCAGCCTTCAGTGCTGAATAGAATGGGTTTCATGCACTTATTCAGGATGGAGTTGTTTTTCGCTATTTTCTTTAACAGTTATGTGATAGTGACACTTGTGGACATAGAAGGCATTACCTGGTAGAGGATTAAAAGCATTTGACCATTAGCTTCCTGCGAATCCCTGTGAAGTGGCGGGACTTCGTATACTTGGACTGGAGATTGTGCTTTTTTTTTGCCTACTTTCCAGTGTAATGGTGAGGAAAAGCTAATCAAAACAGCACAAATTATCTTCCTGGTAAATGGTGCCATTAGAGATGGGGGTGGGGGGGATAAGACACACGGCTCTGAAACTCATTAACAAGATGGCATGATTCCAACAGAGAGGAGCTATTTAAATGATACCGTACAATTCCAGTCATTTTCTTCCTGTGAAATGTAAAGTCTCGCTGCAGGAAACAGCGGTGTTTCCATGTGTTATTTTTCGCTCTTTCTGCCTTTTTTAAATAGCAAAGGGAGGAGATATTGTGGAAAAGGGACCAGAGGAAAATGATAGATGCCTTTCAGCCTCTTAACAAATACCATTCTTACAAGCTGCCTATATCAGCCTAAGGCAAAGTAGGGAGCGAGGATTAGATTCTGTTGTTTTCTCATTTAAATCTTACCACTGAGGCGTAGTAGACAGCTGAGTTGTTGAAAGATAAGGAACACACCGATTGTAGAAGGCATTAGGGAACCGTGGCAAAGTAGAAACATTTTCAGTTTTCCTGTTGCAATAAAATGAATTTTCAGAATCGTCAGAGATTACCAGTCTCTGATCTAGGCCCTTCTAATTAAGTCTTAGTATTGCCACATTTAGAGTGGGAGAGAAGGTCAAAGGAAGTTAAAGGATTTAATGAACCAGCTATTATTCAGGTAAAAAAACCCTGAAATACTTTAATGAAAAGCCATGTACTATGTTAAATACATAACAGGAAAGCCATGGCAATGGCAGAGGCTACTATATTCAAGGCTAACATTACTGTTCCATAAAGATTAGTTTTCCTGGCTAACAAAAGATGATGATTTTCGCAGACATGAACAGCATTTGGAAACAATTAAAACATATTCCCTAGGCAGCATCTGTTTTCACATAGCACAGGCTTTCATCACTTTCCAGTTTTTTTTTTGCAGACGGTGACATTAAACAATGTTCCAGCAAAAGTTCCCTATGTTTCTCAAGGATCGGAAAAAATAATAGGATTTTCTGCAAAAGAAACAAAGAAATGTCTTTTGCTGTGAATTCTGAGAGAGCCCTTGGAAATCTACTGGTGTACTATTAGCCAAATGGAGACCTTTTTTTTAACATAAGCTTTTGATTGTCTGGTAAATTCTGGAACATCACGCGACAAAATAATGAGATAATCCTGGGTCAGTCTGCTGTTTAGCGAATTAGCGTGTTTTTTCCAGAGGAAGTGTCAGGATGTTTTCTTGAAAGGAGATGGTAGATAACAGATTTGAAAGATAGCAGTGGTTAAGCATTATGCAAGGTTAAGATAATGCCTTTCTAGTTAAGATTGTTCTGAAAACACTCGTTTCCCTGTCAAGCAGTAACAATTCCTACTCCAGCATGACCCACTCCATTCCACTGCCTACGTTTTCATTGTTTGGCGAGACCAGAAAAGTATATAAACCTGTTAACAACAAGTGCTGTCAGAGATTATACTGCATTTCTGTTGTGAAGTGTAAATATTTATATCACTGTAATGTTCCTATTTAGGCACCATGTTGGGGCAAGCGGGATCAAATTAAATTCTTGGCCATGGAAGGACAGAAAGCACCCTCTGCAAGTATCACACCTCTCACCTTATGGAATGAGACAGGGACTTAGAAAATAATAAATAAATAATGATGTAATCTCCATTAGAAAAATGGCCCTTTCTTTCAGGAAAGGAGAAGCTTGTACCTCGAGATTTCCTTCCAAATGATCCTAAAGGCCACTTGCAGCTCTGACCCAGTTGACAATCACACACGCACGGACTTGGATACGATTGGCATGTCAAATCCATCACCAGTTGATTGGAATAGATTACTGAGTTGATGGAGCTGTAAGAGTCAGAACATCTTTCTGCAGGAGCTTGTGAAGATCCCTGTAATAATGATGATAGGTTATTGCCTGAGTGCTCTGCAGAATGAAGCAGCACACAACACAGAAAGATCCTCCTAAGGGCCTTCTACAGATCAACAGATAAAGAAATAAAACAAGTGTTATGCGCACTAATACTGGTTATGGGCCATAACTCCTGCAGCACTGCTTGTGTTTTGTGGTCACAGTTAAAAAGAAAATTGCACGATCATCTGAAAAAAAGTGTCTTAATGCAGTAGATTTATCAAACATCTGACCAGGAGTAACTATTGTTAACGTGTGCCAGCTTTGTCACACACAGGCAGGCTTTTTCAAAAATGAATGGAGTTGAAGAGAAAAAATAGTACCAATAACAAAGAAAAACAGCTGTCAGCACAGCAGTATTGGTAAATGCCGGTTGGGTGTAAAAAAACATATAATGTATTGAAGGTGAAATTTTCTGGTAAAACTGAAGGAGAGGTTCACAGAACAACTTTAAGCCATCCCGATCTTTTGAAATGTAATAGTAGAGAAATAAGATCTTGCTTTCAAACCTCTTTTGTGCACTGAATACTTTCACTGAACATGCGATATAACCTTACATATCAAATGATATCTGCCCACTGCTTTCTAATTATTGGCATTTTAAATCGAGGGATATATACGATCATGCATTGTGCATAAACTAAATGTCACTGGAACATGAGCAACCCAGGAAAACAATGCCAATTAGCACCAATTATTTCACATTACATTCAGCATCGACTCAAGTTGCCCCAGTTTGTAGACGACATCATTTCAGAAAATCATGCCAATCATTGATTTGTTTTTGTGCATTCATATGTTTTACAGAAGGATTGTGTGGATTACTCTGAAAGCTACACTTCCTGCATTAGTGCTGGATTAGTGCACAGATGTAATATAGATCCAACTGAATGACTACACGTGATCTACTTAAATACAATTGCAGTCCAGTATTCTAATTTATGTTCATGTACCTATTGACCTTAATGAAAGAACACAAAAGGACCGTTCTAATGCTAATGTTTGCCTGCAAGCAGTCTCACTCATACTGTGGCTAATTATTGCTCTACATTAGAGACGACAGCAAGCAATCAGATTCTGTGCTTCACGCTGAACTTTATGTACTCTTACTTCTGTTACATAAATAAACCCCATTTTGAAAAGCAAAGTGCGTCTGGCACTGAATGTTGTTTAGGCTCAGTGAAATTCTACAGACACAACTAATCAAAGGGATCCATTATTCTGTTTTAATACCATACTTTGTTTTACACTCTTGCCAGTTAGTTCTTCGAAATATCCAGCTAGATTTTATTTTTGAATTGTTCATCTCAGAGAAATGAGAAAACTACCAATACTGAGCAAAATGCAATTACATTTCTGTTCCAACTAGCAGTGGGAATATTATCTTAACAGTTTCATTACTTGATCTCAGTGTTACATTATATTAGATTGATTGCACACAGCTCCTTCAGCCACAACAAAGTGACTTAACAGAAGCTTATTCATAATGTGTTTTATAATGCACTCACTTAATAATATATAATGACTAATGATTAATAATGCACACCAAAAGATAATAGGAAGGCATTTCAATGAATGGGAAATCATGGTCCGCAGGCCTCAATTTCTCAGCCTCGACTTCACATGAATCTTGCTGGAAAGATGCGATCTTGTCAGACCTTATGAGGTGTATCACTGCAAATGTTGTTGTCATTTGTAATTCATGAAATTTCTCTTGTAGCTAAAGCAGGCAGGTTTTCTGGTCTTGATCATAATCAAAGCAGATTGTGCTTGCGTTGGAAGAATATATGACACCTAAATATGGGAATTGAAGATCTATGGCCCAAACATCCCAACGTAAAAAAAGGATGCACCCATTCGTGACCTCAGGTTATGACCCTGCAATAGTTAAGACCCAAGCACAACGCAACGCCATCCGTGCTCTCAAGACCAACCGCAACATTGTCATCAAACCAGCAGACAAAGGAGGGGCCATCGTCATACTGAACAGAACGGATTACTGCAAAGAAGTGTACTGACAACTGAACAGCAGGGAACACTACAGACAGTTACCCGCAGATCCGACCAAAGAACACACCTGTCAACTCAACAGACTGATCAAGACCTTTGATCCGGATCTTCAGAGCACCCTCCGTGCTCTCATCCCACGTACTCCCCGCATTGGAGATCTCTACTGCCTCCCAATGATACACAAGGCAAACACACCCGGCCATCCCATCGTATCGGGCAATGGGAACCTGTGCGAGAACCTCTCCGGCTATGTCGAGGGCATCCTGAAACCCATTGTACAAAGAACGCCCAGCTTTTGTCGCGACACGACGGACTTCCTACAGAAACCAGCACACATGGAGCAGTTGAACCAGGAGCACTCCTCGTCACAATGGATGTCTTGGCACTCTACACCAGCATCCCCCATGACGATGGCATTGCTGCAACTGCCTCAGTACTCAACGCCGACAACTGCCAGTTTCCAGATGCAATTTTACAACTCATCCGCTTCATCCTGGACCACAATGTCTTCACCTTCAAAAACCAGTTCTTCATCCAGACACACGGAACAGCCATGGGAACCAGATTCGCACCTCAATATGCCAACATCTTCATGCACAGGTTCGAACAAGACCTCTTCACCGCACAGGACTTTCAACCGATGCTATACACTAGATACATCGATGACATTTTCTTCCTTTGGACTCATGGTGAACAATCACTGAAACAACTGTATGATGACATCAGCAAGTTCCATCCCACCATCAGACTCACCATGGACTACTCTCTGGAATCGGTTGCATTCTTGGACACATGCATCTCCATTAAGGACAGTCACCTCAGCACTTCACTTTACCGCAAGCCCACAGATAACCTCATGATGCTCCACTTCTCCAGCTTCCACCCTAAACACGTTAAAGAAGCCATCCCCTACGGACAAGTCCTCCGTATACACAGGATCTGCTCAGATGAGGAGGATCGCAACAGACACCTCCAGACGCTGAAAGATGCCCTCATAAGAACAGGATATGGCGCTCGACTCATCGATTGACAGTTCCAATGCGCCACAGCGTAAAACCGCACCGACCTCCTCAGAAGACAAACAAGGGACACAGTGGACAGAGTACCCTTCGTCGTCCAGTACTTCCCTGGAGCGGAGAGGCTACGACATCTTCTCCGAGCCTTCAACATGTCATTGATGAAGACGAACATCTCGCCAAGGCCATCCCCACACCCCCACTTCTTGCCTTCAAACAACTGCACAACCTCAAACAGACCATTGTCCGCAGCAAACTACCCAGCCTTCAGGAGAACAGTGACCATGACACCACACAACCCTGCCACAGCAACCTCTGCAAGACGTGCCGGATCATCGACACGGATGCCATCATCTCACATGAGAACACCATCCACCAGGTACATGGTTCATACTCTTGCAACTCGACCAACGTTGTCTACCTGATACGCTGCAGGAAAGGATGTCCCGAGGCATGGTACATTGGGGAAACCACGCAGATCCTACGACAATGGATGAATGAACACCGCTCGATAATCACCAGGCAAGAGTGTTCTCTTCCTGTTGGGGAACACTTCAGCGGTCACGGGCATTCGACCTCTGATCTTCAGGTAAGCGTTCTCCAAGGCGGCCTTCACGACACACGACAGCGCAGAGTCGCTGAGCAGAGACTGATAGCCAAGTTCCGCACACATGAGGACAGCCTCAACCGGGATCTTGGGTTCATGTCACACTATCTGTGACCCCCACGACTTGCCTGGACTTGCAAAATCCCACTAACTGTCCTGTCTGGAGACAATACACATCTCTTTAACCTGTGCTTAACGCTCTCTCCACTCACATTGTCTGTACCTTTAAGACTTGATTACCTGTAAAGACTCGCATTCCAACCATTATTTTGTAAATTGAGTTTGTGTCTTTATATGCCCTGTTTGTGAACAGAACTCCCACTCACCTGACGAAGGGGCAGCGCTCCGAAAGCTAGTGGCTTTTGCTACCAAATAAACCTGTTGGACTTTAACCTGGTGTTGTGAGACTTCTTACATAGTTAAGAGTCAGGAGGAGGTGAGATCTTTGAATTATACTTCATGTTTTAGGCACCTGCTTGGTAGTCACAGATGTGTTGGTTCTGCTGGGATATGGGGACGAAGGGTACTGGGGGCACAGTCTCCCTGAAATTGTCCTTTCAAAGCCCATCATCCTCAATTATAAGGAGCTTGAGGAATACTGATTTTTTAAAAAAGATCCTAGTGGGACATGCTGGGTGTGTAAGGAATGCCCCACTTTTGCCAATCACTGGGATGATGCACCAGTGTTTTCAGGTTGTATGGCTAACAATGTTCCAGCAGGTCAGGATTATGGGAATTCCTGTAATATGCAGCACTTCATAGAATCATAAGATCCCTACAGTACAGAAGGAGGCCATTCGGCCCATCAAGTCTGTACCAACCACAATCCCACCCAGGCCCTATTCCTGCAACCCCATGCATTTACCCTGCCAATCCCTCTGACACTAGGATCAATTTAGCACGGCCAATCAACCTAACCCGCACATCTTTGGACTGTGGGAGGAAACCATAGCACCCGAAGGAAATCCATGCAGAAACCAGAAGAATGTGCAGACTCCACACAGACAGTGACCCAAGGCCGGAATTGAACCTGGGACCTTGGCGCTGTGAGGCAACTACTGTGCCACCATGCTTGCCACAATTCTTACTAAGTCACTGGCATTGTTTGAGGGAGATGGCATGTCAGCCATGTTGCTAAACTGTTCCACCAGATTCACATTGGAGTTACAGTGGGAGCGCACCTGAAGAGCAATAGATTTTGGATTCCACGACGCAGAATCAAGTACTACCAAACTTTCCCTCAAGTGGTTTGAGAGGGTTGCACAACCAAAGCAAAAGTCAATACTGACTGTATGGTAGTGGGGTTCCAGGATGAATCTTCCAAACATATTCCCACAGATCAATTGTTTGAATGTCTGCTCATTGTGATTTTCTGACCATTTAACTGAACAGTTGGAAAATCATGTGCCAAAGATGATCAGATTTCTGATCTGGGTAAGGTTCCATACCAGAAGTAGAAGGTTGGAAAATGACTTTCCCATTCGGCAGCCATCTTTCTTCATGTTCTTCATTTCAGTGCAGAAAGGTTGAGGGGCCGAGTGGCCTACTCCTGTTCCTAATTCGTATGTTCATTTGTGATGAGAAATTCACTAAGAACAAGAAATTACATCTCGAGAGGCTTTGGACGGTACCTTAACTTATAGTTATCCATTTGGAGAAGACCAAGTGAACATAGAAGAGCTGAAGAATAAGCAGAGAAATCCAGGAACACGTTTGTTAAATGGGTGAAATCAACAGGTAGCACAATTATTGCTAGTTTTGTGGCAGCTCAAGTGATTGTGACATGAGGAAAACCATTTGGCAAATATGTAAAATAACACGTTCGTCACAGAGTAGCATAGATTCTAAAAACAAAAATGGAATTATTCAAAACATTGAAGTCATGCCTTTATCTGTGAAGATTGTGAGGAACACAGCAGCTGGTGAAAATGCCAGCAGCCAGCACCTTGAGGATATGCATTCACCTCCAGTATGAGTAAGTGTTCTCGAATATGAATTTCATAAAAAGCAAATTGAGAACCATCAAAGTTTCTAGTCCTGCTTGAAAATGAAAATGACAGTATACTGCCCAGCTATCGAGCAACTCTTGTGGGGCGGCACAGTGGTTAGCACTGCTGCCTCATAGCGCCAGTGACCCGGGTTCAATTCCGGCCTTGGGTCACTCCAGCCTGGAGTTTGCATGTTCTCCCCGTGTTTGCGTGGGTTTCCTCGGGGTGCTCCGGTTTCCTCCCACACTCCAAAGATGTGCGGGTTAGGTTAATTGGCCATGTTTAATTGACCCTAGTGTCAGGGGATTTGTGGGGTAAATATGTGGAGTTATGGGGATAGGGCCTGTTGTAGGATTGTGGCTGGTGCAGACTCGATGGGCTGAATGGCCTCCTTCTGCACTGTAGCGATTCTACGACTGCATGATTCTATGATTCAAAGAAATTCAGCAGCAAAATTACATTAAAGTAAGGGTATTTCATTGATGGAAGGAGTGTAAATTAAGCGAATGGTTCGCTTTGTTGTTGTAAACTTCTATTAACATTGTACTTGCAATTGGAAAACATCATTCAGGCTAGTTAAAATCTTTTCCATTTAGTTGATAATCAAATACCCTCTTTCATTGATATTAGTACATGTGGATTTATGAGGGTCAGCAAAACAGTGTTGCATAAAAATCTATTAACTTGTGTCTGTCTTGTAGCTCATAGCATTTTGACGACATTTTAAAGAAATGGTTTTTGTTGTTATTAACATTACAAAGTCCTGGGGGGGGGGGGGCGGGCGCGATCTTACCAAAAGAATTCTACATCCAGGAAGGGCATGATAACTGCAGAGTTTCTGCAGGGCGAATTCAAATCTGCTATCTTCTGCCCTCAGACAAAAACATCCTCAAACACGGTTTCTCACCAGTAGAGGGAAGAGGCAAGGCTTAAATCGCCCGAATGTTGGCTGAGAGCAGCAGAGGGTGCAATTATGCATGTGCAGGTCTCCCCCCCCCCTTCACCCCCCCTTCTCCCCCCTTCTCTCCCCCACTTCTCCCCCTTTCCCCCCTTCTCATCCCCCCCTTCTCATCCCCCCTTCTCATCCCCCCCTTCTCATCCCCCCCTTCTCATCCTCCCCTTCTCCCCCCCTTTCTCATCCCCCCCCCTTCTCTCCCCCGCCCCCCCCCCCCCACTCTGTCATGTTCTTCTGGGCTTCATTCCCTCTTGATGTAGCTTCTTTTGCTTTCAACAATAACATTTACTCACTTTTCACTACTTTAGAGTTCGAAGTGCCTCACAAAATGTGAAAATTGATGCCAGCAGAATTCAAGTTATCAATGATTGTCACTCAGCCTCTGCTGCTCTCAGCCTGCCTAAACAAAGCAAGCCTCAGCTACCATGGGGGCCTGAGGCCTATTGCACCCCCCCCCAACTCCCCAGGCCGCTCTAACCCCATGACCCTCCCCAAACTGGACTGATCCTCACCCTCTTCCCCTGCGATCGCCGTCCTGACTGTCCCCTACTAATCCCTAATGCAGAGTGCACAGTGGGTCCCCCCTCACCACTGAGCAGCCACCCTTGGTTTGCCCCCACCCTCCCAGTAGGCCCTGCCTCCTCTTGCCCCCAGCAAGGTACCCAGTGGGCAGTGCCAGGATGCCAGGCTGGCAGTGCAGTCTGGCACTACCCAAAAGGCACCCCCTTGCCCCAGAACTCTCTGGGGGAGTCTCAATGGCCTCTGCTTCTACCGGCGATGCCATCAAGACTAGTCCCTGTTGCTGGTACCAGCTGTGATACTCACCAGAGAGAACCTCTCCTGGCAAAGCCACAGAGTCTAGTGAGCCTGGATGATTCTGTCCTTGGCTTATTAAATCAATACAAAATAAGATTTACATTTCATTTGAATAAATTATTCAACCATGTGCCAGAAATGGGCGCTAGGCTGATCGCGCCGGATATCTGGTGCCGGTAAGATCATGAGAGGAGAGAAATCGGGCGTGAACCTGATTTCTTGGCTCTAATGTGATCTTACTGGCTCATCCCACCCATCGGCTCACAGGGTGCAATGGTAAGATCAACCACCACCGACATCCCCCCCCCCCACCCCCCACCCCCCCCCCCCCCCCCCACCCCCCCCACCCCCCCTCCTCCTCTTCCTTTAGGTACTTTGCCCTAAGGGCATGTTGACAACTCTTGACTTCCATTGGGTCAGCCCATGATTACGCTTGGTTAAAGTACTGCAATGGTTTGCTATTGCCTTTTGCTATGTGGTTGACCACTCTTACCATTGCCATCGGGTGTATTAGAAGGATCTATAGGCTGCTTATCAACCTGTTTGGCCATATTATGAATACATCTTCCATTGCTATCAAGTCCTGAATGGGACTTAAACCCGAACGTTTGGCCCAGAGGTAGGGACACTACCACTGCACCACAAGACCTATCTCCCACCCTTGGTTAATGGTAATTAAAATGTACATATTAATGGGTGTGCACACTCTCTTTCGCCTGTCTAGCCTGTGTATTCCAGGAGTAGCCTGCAACCATTGGACACATTTTGCAATTCCAATATTCTTTATTACTTCACTCATAGATAAAATAGATGTCAATATAACTGTTCAATAATGTTTACACTACAGTAACAGGCACAGTTAAATCACAAAATACCTGATACCATGAAATGCTCCATGAATATTTATCACACCAAAAAGCACACATGCATTTTACCACTATGTCAAGGTCTGATGGGACATTTTTATATTGCCATTATAATGGGATAAGGCAAACAATCTAATTATGAAAGGTTACGCTCAAAATAATCTTGAGAATGTATTTTATCTTGTTATTTTCAGTTAATGATGTTTCATGCTTATAGAACCAATAGGAAAAGTTTTTAATGGTACTTAAACGTGCACATTTAAATGACAATGATTTTTTAGTGGTGGTTGTAGAGGGTCCCTAAGGAATGGTGCACTCTGTGGGAAATGTAACACTTTTAATTCAGAGGATTAGCCCACACAAGAACAGTTTACCTTCACCCATACCCAACCCCCATCATGTGCTTACTTTTCAACAATACTATTCGTCAGTGACTTTTAATGATGTTTAAGATAACTTATTATTCAGCAAACAAAAACAAAGGAATATTGTCAATTTACAGGTGAGCTTAAGGAGATTGCTTTGCTGTTGAATGTGAGCCATTAATAACAGTAAGAAGTTTAACAACACCAGGTTAAAGTCCAACAGGTTTATTAACGCCGGCATCTCCACATCAGCCATTAATAAAGCAGTCTTTTCAGAATTCAGCCAAAATGAGGAAAAGTCTCCGTCTATCTGAGGGTCAGTTGTTGACAATAATAAGAATGCCTGTTTGAAAGTGGATGCTAAAAATTGGAAAGCTACACAGAATGATTTTTACTTAGGGTGTGAATTGTTTGATGTTTTGATACTCAATTAAATCTTTACATAAATTCAGGGATTGTTGGCGAGGGAATAAGAGCAAATGCTGCAAGGTCCAGAAGCACAGGGGAGTATTGATCACATGTATAGTCCCTCACATCTCGTTTTACCCCATTTTAAAGCCATTGCTTGTTTGAAGGGCACTTTAATTTCTCAGTCTAGACTGTTAAACTCTGTTGGACTTCCTGGCAGCCTAATTTCTTGAGCACTCAAGAAATCTAATGCTCATTTCTTGAATATTAGATCAATTTTATTGGTGATTATTTAAGAAAGCTAACCCCGCGCTGTATTATTAAAGCTAACAGCGGCCATCCATTTCTCCTGGAAAATAAAGAAGGAATAAAAACTGATTCCATCTCGTTCTGCTTTTCGTTTTGCACTGTTCTTCCATTCTGATTTAGTAAATGCCTCTTTGTCAACTTGGCTCGCCCGCTGATAATGACTGACACTAATTATGATGTGTGGCACTGCAGTCCTTGCCTGTGTCATTAATTTAACATTTCAGACTGGTACTTGCAACGATTGATAAACCAGATTTGTTCTGGGACAGCAATAAGTGTACATCTATCCCCTTGGAGTATCGGTGTTGCCAAGTTTACTCCCACAATGTAAAGAAGAATAACAACAATCGATACTTACATGGCAACTTTAACGTAGGAAAGCTTTCCAAGGTGCTTCACAAAAGCATAATCAGATTTTAAATAATCAACATCAAACCAAAGAAGGAGGGTGGCTAAAAGCTTGATCAAAGAGATGTGTTTTAAGGAACGTTGTAGGAGAGGAAGGTAGAGAGATTTAGAAAGGGAACTAAAATGAATAGGGCCTAACTGGCTGAAGGCACTGCCACATGTGGGGTGAAAGGAATGGTGGAGGTGACAGAAGCCAGTGTTAGAAAAACACATGATTTTAAGGCCAGAGGATGTTACAGGGAGAGTAAGAAAAGGTGTCATGAAGGAATTTATCAACAAGGATGATCGTTTTAAATTTGAGGTGTCAGGGGACCAGGAGGCAATGTAGGTCAGTGAGCAGTGAGTGAGCAGACTTGTTGCAGGATAGAATAGCAGCAACTGGGTTTAGGATGAACTGAGATTATGGATAAGGCCAGTCAGGAGGAGTTGGAATAGTTGAGTTTGGTGCGACAAAGGCATAGATGGGGTGATGTGGCACAAATGGGCTGAGGGCAATGTTACGGAGGTGAAAGTAGGCAAACTGTGTGCTGGAGAGCATGTGGAGTCGGAAGCTCAGCACCAGTTAAGATACTGACATTGCAAGCAGTTGGTTTCAATCTGAAAATGTGGCTGAAGATTGTGATGAAGTTGGTGGCAACAGTAACGAGTATCATGGGTTAAAGACAGCATGGTGAAACTTCAGAATAAATGAGGAATTAAGTCATGACCTTGAAGAGCATTGGATGAAGATATCTTTCGTAATGCTAGTGTAGCCAGATTGATTTAAATGTTAATTATTTGTTCCGTCTCTCCACTGCGGTAGAATCAGATGAATATCAGCATCCCTCCAGTGCCTATGGGAATATTCTTTATCCATGATTCAAGAGTGCCCAATTTTAACTCTCTTGGGGAGGGGGTTCGGGAGTGGGCAGGTGAGAGGGTTTAAAGCCTCGTGCCATGGCAATGGAAATCTGACATGATCCTGTCCGGGTTGTTTGGAGGCAAGGAGGGAACGCGTGTGGAACTGTCGGGTAAGTACTTACGATCTGCACTCTCTCCTTTCCTTCTCCCCTCTGTACTTTATGAATGGTATGTTTTGCCTGTATAGCATGCAAGAAAAAATACTTTTCACTGTATCCCAGTACGTAACAATAATAAATCAAATCAATTCAAATCAAATCAAATCAAGATCGGTGAAGACGCATTTAATTATGAATCTAACCCAGCATTCTGGCTTTAGGAATCGATGCATAGGTTTCCTGGACTATGTGGATTTGTTAGGGGTAACCAGGCAAGAGCACAGCGGGGAGTCATTGAACAATTAAAAACTAGCATGCTGAGAAATCTTGTGGCCAACCTCAGAGAAAGGCTTGTGTTTGCAGGATTAGTTCTGAGAACCTGAACTACTTTTAACTGACCTGGAGCATCTTCACTGTAATCTGAAGCAACATAGGCATCAGGAGCCTGGACCTCTGGCGAGGTGTAGAAGAAACAGCCACGCCAACAGGTCCTGCACCAACAGCTGCAGCACCAACTGCAGTGGCTTTCTATACAGCCACTTGCTGCCTCATAGGACAGAGGGAAAAGTCACAGAGCTGCAGCTCAAAGGAGGTGAAACCTTCAGCAAGGGGCTTACAGTCAGATTCCTCAACATAACATGAACAAATAGTATCTCTGGGAACTCAGACTTTCATGGCAGGTGGCTGCTGATGTTTCCAGCCTCCTGGAGGAAGATCTCCTTCCAAGAGGAGCACTGGGGAAAGCATTGCCAGTTCCTGTCATGGTCACCATAGCTCGGAATTTTATCTCTGGCTCCTCTCAGAGGTGGTAGCCGTGTTATGGAGATGCCGGCATTGGACTGGGGTAAACACAGTAAGAAGTCTCACAACACCAGGTTAAAGTTCAACAGGTTTATTTGGTAGCACAAGCCACTAGCTTTCGGAGCGCTGTCCCTTCGTCAAGTGAGTGGGAGTTCCATTCACAAACAGGGCATATAAAGACACAAACACAACTTGAGATTGTGTCTTTATATGCCCTGTTTGTGAACAGAACTCCCACTCACCTGATGAAGGGGCAGCGCTCCGAAAGCTAGTGGCTTGTGCTACCAAATAAACCTGTTGGTCTTTAACCTGGTGTTGTGAGACTTCTTACTGTGTTCCTCTCAGAGATCCACTGGTATAATCTCCAGGATCTCACAATCTGCTGCCCATGAGTGTGTCTCCCAGATCACCGATACCTTGTTTTCAAGGCTGCCACTTCTGTCCCTTGTCGAACACAGAGGGCTGTCGGCTTTCTGTAGTGTCTGGATTTTCACAAGTGGAGGAAATCATTGATTTCTGATAATCAAGGTGCCCACAGATCAGCCAGAAGTCTTCATCAATCACAAAGGACTTGATCTCATTCAATGTCCTGTTAGTTTGTCACCCACCAGAAGGTTATCATGCATGTCTGCGCTAGATGATTTCCTGCAGGTTTTTGCTCCTCCATATAAAACCAGCATTCATCCTGGGTAACAAGGCTATCCTTTGAAGATCTAACTGATGACTCCTATAAGGAACCCTATGAGTGAACCAAAAAAGAGATACAAGAACCACATAAACATAAGAGCTATGAGAGAACAAGTGTTGTGTTGCTTCAGGACCTTGACTGATCTGAAGGAACGTACCGGGCGGCACGGTAGCACAGTGGTTAGCACTGCTGCTTCACAGCTCCAGGGACCTGGGTTCGATTCCTGGCTTGGGTCACTGTCTGTGTGGAGTTTGCACATTCTCCTCGTGTCTGCGTGGGTTTCCTCCGGGTGCTCCGGTTTCCTCCCACAGTCCAAAGATGTGCGGGTTAGGTTGATTGGCCATGCTTAAATTGCCCTTAGTGTCCTGAGATGCGTAGGTTAGAGGGATTAGTGGGTAAATATGTAGGGATAAGGGGGGAGGGCCTGGGTGGGATTGCGGTCGGTGCAGACTCGATGGGCCGAATGGCCTCTTTCTGTGCTGTAGGGTTTCTATGATTTCTATGATTTCTATGAACCCTTCAGCATGTCCCATTAAAGCTATTCAGAATGGTTATGGTCTGCTGTATAAAGAGGAAGGTGCAGAACAACAAGTATTCTCCATGTGTGGGTGGCACAGTGGCACAGTGGTTAGCACTGCTGCCTCACAGCACCAGGGACCCGGGATTGATTCCGGGCTTGGGTCACTGTCTGCACATTGCACGTTCTCCCCGTGTCTGCGTGGGTTTCCTCTGGGTGCTCCAGTTTCCTCCCACAGTCCGAAAGACGCGCTGGTTAGGTGGATTGACCATGCTAAATTCTCCCTCGAACAGGCATCGGAGAGTGGCGACTAGGGGCTTTTCACAGTAACTTCACTACAGTGTTAATGTAAGCCTACTTGTGACACTAACAAATAAAGTTTTTCAAAAAACTAAAACTAAAATAATCATACCTGCAAAAGGAGGCACCACTCTTTACCAAGGCTGATTTGAGCCAAATGCAAGAAGCCTCCCACTCACGCTATTCTCCTTCCTCCACTTTCCTATGGACACCACAGAGAGACATTTGCCTTGTCAGGATAGATTATCAGGATTTTCTTTCGGTTGTCCAGCTGAGCTGACCTTCAGCTCCAACCACCCAATGGCCCTTCTTCCAAATGGCATTTTTCCATTGGATATCAAGGGTGACGATAACCTGATCTGCCTTTGCCTCAGGATGGTGCGCAGCCTCTTCCAGACTATCTCCAACATCTTCTACTCTCCTCCTGTAACTCACCCCTCTCCCACATCACCATCGACATGCCCCCCAATGTTACCTTCATCTTCCCATCACCCTAGAGTCCATCATCATTCTCCTTCAAAAGTCCCCTCCCCCGCCCACACCTGTCACAATTCCCATGTCCACCTCTGGTCCCGCTCATTCCCAAGATCCACAATAAATGTATTGTCCCTTTCAGTGACTCGCCCAAATGAGACCTACTCCTACCACATCCAGACCCTTACCCGCCCACCCTACTGCATCCCACTGACCCCTCTCACAATCACAGCGCCCTCCCACCATCAGAACTCTTGGTTCACCCCCAAGATATCCCATCATTGACAGCACTGACCCCTCCCTCTGGACATCCCCCCTTCCCCACCTTCAAACTTCCTGGCTCCCCCCCTGCCCTCCCCATGTATCCTGGGAGGGGAACATTCTGGTCTACATGTGGACATATCATCATTCAGCTGCAATGTTTAAAATCTTCACACCTGACATGGATGTTATGCTAAGTCTAATAGAATTGTCATTTAATAAATGTTTGTTTAATATTCCTGTCATACCCAAACTCTTCACCAGTACTCACTTCAATGATTGGATTTTTTAATATAATTATGAAGTGCAGCAAGAGGGTTCAGGTGAAAACTGCACAGAGGACAGACTGAGGTCAGGGTTTGACTCTAAAAGTTAATTTATGAACTTGAACTCGCAGCAGTGAATCTCGCCCACTGGGAACAAAGCTGAGAAAAGTGCTGGCATATCCTATCATTTCCCTGTCATTTAACATCACTATGATAGAAATACAAAGATTTAAGGATTGATGCTGAACAAACAGGAAGTGTGCCTTTCAGCTCCTTAACCCTGTTCTGCCAGCCAGTTAGAACATTGCTGATCCATATTTTACTTTTATCCATCCATAACCATTATTCTTGTTTAACAAAAATCTATAAATCATGCAAAAATACAAATTAGAAGCAGGGGTAGGCCACTTACCCTTTGAGCCTGCTCCACCATTCAGTGAGAACATGGCTGATCTAATTTTTAACCTCAAATTCACATTCCTGCCTACCCCGATAACCTTTTCCCCCCAAGATTATCAAGAATCTATCTACTTCTGGCTTAAAGATATTCAAGGACTCTGCCTCAACCACCTTTGGAGGAAGAGAATTCCAAAGTTTCATAACCCTCAGAGAGAAATTCTTCTTCCTCATCTCTTTTTTGTTGTTAAACAGTGATTTCCAGTTCTAGATTTGCCTACAAAAGGAAACATTCTTTCCATATCCACCCTATCAAGATCTCTCAGGACCTTATATGATTCAAATAAGTCGCCCCTTACTCTTCTAAATAGCAGCAGGTACAAGCCTAGCCTGTTCAGCCTTTTCTCATAAGACAACTCTTCCATTCCGGGTATTAATTTAGCAAACCTTCTCTGAACTGCTTCCAATGCATTTACCTCTTTCCTCACAAAAGGAGACCAATACCCTGTACAACTGAAGCATAACCTCCTTACTTTTATATTCAATATAAATGATAACATTCTATTAGCTTTGCTAATTACTTGCTGCACCTGAATGCTAAACTTTGCGATTCATGCACTAGGACACCCAGATCCCTCTCACTTTTGAAATTCTCAATCATCTAGCTTTTTGGAGAGTTACAGATTTCCACTGCCCCTTGGCTGAAGAAGTACATCCTGAATAATTCAACCCTGCTTGTTCTGAAATCCTCCACCAAAGAAAATAATTTTCTCTATCTCCCCTGTCAACATATTTAATCATCTTAAACAATTAAGTTAAATCTCTGCTTATTCTTCAAAACCCAAGGGAATACGAGCCTAGGTCCAGAAACTTCTCCTCATAATTTCATCCTTTTAGCCCCGGTATTATTTAACGACAAATAATCTGAAATGTGTTCTGATAATTATTTAGGTATGATGCAAACCATAGTGCCTGGAGAGAAATTATGTAGCATTCATGGGGCTTGAAGTGTGACTGGCACTAACAGAGGTAAGGTTTCATAAAGCAAGAGTAGGTGTGGAGATGGCAGGTGTGCACTGGAGGCTACAGCAATTTAAATAAATTCTTGATCTATTGCAGCCTGCTTGAAGACTCTTACTGAGTGAGCTGTTGGTGGTGTGGACAAATCTACTGGCTCAGCCTCATCTACAGCCTCTGGTGGCTGCTGTCTCTCTTCCTGCGCCTGCTCCATCTTTGTGTTCCTTTGTGGGGCAAAGTTGTGTAAGATGCAAGATGTGATAACTTCTTGACCAGCTACACCGCTGCTTCACACTGTTCAATTTAGGCATCGGGCCTTTGCTTGAGGGTGTCAGTAGCATGACTGAATAAAACCTTGGGGGAAGCGGTTTTGCGTGGTATCCCATTTCAGGTTTTTACCTATAAGTTACGCAATAATATCATCAGCCACAATTGCAATATACATCTAGGTTATTGCCCTTGTAGTTCCTTACATACTAATGTATGGGGGTAATGTGGGGGGTAGGTACAGGGGAGATGTTAGGGGTACGTTTTTCACACAGAGGGTGGTGGGCGAGTGGAATCGGCTGCCGTCAGTGGTGGTGGAGATGAACTCAATAGGGTCTTTTAAGAGACTCCTGGATGAGTACATGGAGCTTAATAGGATGGAGGGTTATAGGTAGGTCTAGAAGGTAGGGATGTGTTCGGCACAACTTGTGGGCCAAAGGGCCTGTTTGTGCTGTAGTTTTTCTATGTTTCTAATCTTGAAAATGGAGAGAATTATTTTGAGAATGAGACTTCCTTCTTTCTCAGATGTTTTGTTCCCGTGTTCTGCCTCGGATCTCCTCATGCAATGCATCATTTCAGGACACCAGCAAATTCCCCACTGATACATACTAAAGGACAGATATTTGTTTAGCTCTTCGTTGCTGAAGATTGATTGTGATCATCCTCCATTAACACCTCTCCATTCAGGAGATCAATGTGGGAAGAAGCAGGATCATGTATCTGCATCCTATCACTTCAGTGGCCACATTTTAACCTAATGAGCCTATCAGCAATTGCAGAGTAATCAGGCTCCGATTGGATGCCCAGTGCACCAGCCGGCGCGGGGCCCCCACATTGATCGGGCCCTGTGCCAAGGGACGGTGTGTTCCATTGTGAATCCGACTCTGGTTCCAGGATTTTGACCCAACAATGATGATGGTTATGGTGATATAGTTCCAAGCCAGGATGGTGTGTAACTCGGATGTGAATTGGCAAGTGATGCTGTTCCCATGTTTCTGCTGTCCTTGGTTTTCTACGTGGCTTGGCAAGTTACCACAGTAGATGGTACACACTGTAGCCATGGCAAGTCAATGGTATTCAGAGTGAATGTTTGCGGTGATGGTTGGGTGCCGATAAAGCGAGTTGCTTTGTTGTGGAGGCCAAGTGGGGAGGCACAAAATAGTACAATCTTAGGGGAGCTACTTCCAATACAGAGAAAGCACCCTCCCCACCCCCTCCACCAAGATGTACCCACCTCCCATTTCCTTCCCAGTATTTCACAACTTTGATGGAAAAAAATCTGCCTTATCCCTTTTGCCCACCTTTCTCAGCACATTATTGCAGTGGGGTGGAATGAAGTCCTAGAATGGTCAATAATTGGCCACTTAAGGGCCTCAATTGGCCTACAGGTGGGCAGTTAGTGAGCTCCCTACCCCTCCTCCCGGATTATAGGGACCAGGTGGGGGTGGGCAGGAAGATAGTGTGTTACCTTCATGTCATATTTTACATGCCCCTCCTGCCAAAAATGTGCCTGGCAGCGAGGGCAGTAAAATCCAGGTCTTGGTCATTTCTGTATATGCTTCATTGTAAAGTTTCAGATCCATGTTTGACCTCAGGGTTCACATCTGCACTGAAGTGAAGTGCCTCCACTTTAACTAGCTCATCTGATCTATTTTCTCCCTTAGAAATTGATGGCGTGCTCAAAAAAGGATTAGCATTCAGCTTGTCAGCCTGCACTCCCAGTGAATTACTGATGCTAACTTTTAATGACCGGTGGGTGCTGAATGGATCACCTCTGTCAATTTCCAGCAATTAGACAACTCTTTAGATGTCTGTCGATTCAGCGAGCCACAAGACCACATTATTGTAATGCTGCAGTACTTCTTGAGCCATTTGTGATTTAATCCAGTTGAAATGCAGGTTCTTTTCTTTCCCCTCATAAAGACTTTACTGAAAATTGAACGACTGTAATCGGTTACTTGAAAAATGCCAAGTAACTGATATCTGAACCTTATACGGTCAAGTAAAGTTTAGACATAATTATCCCTCTAGACAAATATATAATTGCTTTGCACCATCAGCACTGTTATGTCTGCAATGATCTTTCCTCTATCACTTTAGAGAGCTTGACTAATGGCTGTTAACTGAGATTCTGCCCATCAGATTTAATGATTCAGGCAGCAAGCACGTTAAATTCCAACCTTTTGAAAAATACTCCATAGCTAACCAATAAAACTATAGTTCCAAAAACAATAGGTTCTGACACTTAGGCAGAGCGTGATGTGGTAATTAGTACAGCTAAGATCTGAAACAAAACAATTTTATAGTGAACAGTGAGATGTCTGGTCATAGAAGTTGAATGCTAGGGGCAATTCTTTGATCTGAACCTGTAAGCAAGAACTGTCACAGGAAGTGTGTCTACAGTTTCCTGAGCTGCACTCACTTCACAAATATTGAATTATTTACCTCTTCTATCAATCCTGATGAGAGGCCATCAACCTGAAATGTTAATTATGTTTCTCTCTCTGCAGATACTGCCAACCTGCTGAGTAATTCTAGCATTTTCTGCTCTTATTACAGATTTGCAACATCTATAGGACTTTGCTTTTAGGTTGACAAATTAATCATGGCCAAGATGGTACATGATCATTACTTTTCTGCATGACTCTTGTATAATGTTCCTGACATGGCCTAGGTGGTAAAATTTACACCTTGGGGTCAGAAAATCATGGCCATAGGAGACAGAGGGTAGCGATCGAAGGGTCTTTTTCCGGCTGGAGGTCTGTGACCAGTGGTGTTCCGCAGGGATCTCTGCTATTTGTGATATATATAAATGATTTGGAAGAAGGTGTAACTGGTGTTATCCGCAAGTTTGTGGATGACACGAAGATGGCTGGACTTGCGGATAGCGATGAGCATTGTCGGGCAATACAGCAGGATATAGATAGGCTGGAAAATTGGGCGGAGAGGTGGCAGATGGAATTTAATCCGGATAAATGCGAAGTGATGCATTTTGGAAGAAATAATGTAGGGAGGAGTTATACAATAAATGGCAGAGCCATCAAGAGTATAGAAACACAGAGGGACCGAGGTGTGCAAGTCCACAAATCCTTGAAGGTGGCAACACAGGTGGAGAAGGTGGTGAAGAAGGCATATGGTATGCTTGCCTTTATAGGATGGGGTATAGAGTATAAAAGCTGGAGTCTGATGATGCAGCTGTATAGAACGCTGGTTAGGCCACATTTGGAGTACTGCCTCCAGTTCTGGTCGCCGCACTACCAGAAGGACGTGGTGGCGTTAGAGAGAGTGCAGAGAAGGTTTACCAGGATGTTGCCTGGTATGGAGGGTCTTAGCTATGAGGAGAGATTGGGTAAACTGGGGTTGTTCTCCCTGGAAAGACGGAGAATGAGGGGAGATCTAATAGAGGTGTACAAGATTATGAAGGGGATAGATAGGGTGAACGGTGGGAAGCTTTTTCCCAGATCAGAAGTGACGATCACGAGGGGTCACGGGCTCAAGGTGAGAGGGGCGAAGTATAACTCAGATATTAGAGGGATTTTTTTTACACAGAGGGTGGGGGGGGCCTGGAATGCACTGCCAAGTAGGGTGGTGGAGGCAGACACGCTGACATCGTTTAAGACTTACCTGGATAGTCACATGAGCAGCCTGGGAATGGAGGGATACAAACGATTGGTCTAGTTGGACCAAGGAGCGGCACAGGCTTGGAGGGCCAAAGGGCCTGTTTCCTGTGCTGTACTGTTCTTTGTTCTTTGTTGTTCTTTGGTTCACATACACCCCAGAGGCCTGAGCACAATAATTAGGTTGACACTCCAGCGTAGTACTGAGGGAGTGTGGCACTGTCAGAGGTGCCGTCTTTCAGATGAGATGTTGAGTCAAGACTGTCTGCCCTCTTAAATGCATGTAAAATATTCCAAGGCATTTCTTTGAAGAAAGGCAGGGGAGCTCTCTCTTGTGTTGTGGGTAATATTTGCCTGTTAACCAACATCACTAAAATAGATTAATATGGTCATGATCACATTGCTGTTTGTAAGAGCTTGCTGCAGTTCCTACAGTGCAACAGACTACACTTCAAAAGTACTTAACTGGCTGTAAAGCACTTTGACATGTTTTGAGACCATAAACGTAGCTATATAAAACTGCATGTTCTTTCCTTCCAATGCACTTGATGATGATATTAAGATTGTGAGGATCAGGGTATTTAGGAGCAGAAAGTCTTAAAGAGCTGCTGCAACTTCAAGGTTTTAGTTAAACATTCAAAATGTGGCAGGATCCATTCTAGTGTGTGGCTAGCATTATTATATATGTAAGTTTGACAAATATCCTCATCGCTGTGGATTCTGAAATTGCCTTTGGAAACTGGAGGGAGATTTTAGAGTTTATTTTCCTTAGGTTGGCCAGATAAGATTTTCTTGCTAACTTTTGGTCTTCCAGAGCACTCTGTAAATGATTGACAGGGGCAAGGGAGTCAGAATATATATAGGTTGCATGATGGCTGTATGGGAAAGGTTTGATTATTCTCCTTCGTTTTCATATGCTACTGCGATTGTGCAAGTTCCAAATTGAGGACATGGTGAAGGTCCTGTCAATCATTATTCGATGCACAAGCCCTTCCTGCCTGTAGGTTGTCATCAATTATTCTTCCTCCATGTCTGACAAGGGTTGAGGGTGTAGCTTCTGGTCCTTTTATTCTCTGGTTTGTACAATTGTGCAATGTGCAGCAGACACTGTTGATTTTGGAGATGTGTCTCGTCGATTGCTCCTTTCCCCCTCCCCTCAGTCCCTACCCTCTTGGTGAGTCTAATCATATTTTTGCTTTGGCATGCCAATTCAGATGGAGTCTTAGCTTCATGGCATCTGGATTCCACATCTATTCTATGAATTTTCCTCAAGTTAACCATGATAAACATGGCACAATTTGATTTGATTTGATTAGATTTGATTTATTATTGTCACATGTATTGGTAGCCAGTGAAAAGTATTGTTTCTTGCGCGCTATATAGACAAAGCAAACCATTTATAGAGTACATAGGGGAGAGGGAAAGGAGAGGGTGTCACAGCTAGAGAAAGATCAGCTTAATATAAGTTAGGTCCATTCAAACGTCTGACAGCAGCAGGGAAGAAGCTGTTCTTGAGCCACTTGGTAAGTGATCTCAGACTTTTGTATCTGTTTCCTGATGGAAGAAGGTGGAAGAGAGGATGTCCAGGGTCTGTGGGGTCCTTGATTATGCTGGCTGCTTTTCCAAGGCAGCAGGAAGTGTAGACAGAGTCAATGGATGGGGGGCTGGTTTGCGTGACTGGGCTTTTAAATACACCAATTCAAATCAGAGCTGATGTAAATAGTAGATGCTGTAGCATAAAAGGTGAATAGAATGGATTTGCTAGTCCATGGGGCACACGATAGTGCGGCATTGACATCAGACAGTTTTGTGCAAGGTATAGGGAGTGGGCAGCCCTGAGGGGCAATGTGCCTTTCCAATAACTTGCCATATACATAATATAAATAGCATCAATAAATTAGTGTTTAAGGAGATACCCTGATACTGCTGAGGCTCCTCCTTGCTAGAATCCTGGTCTATCACCTACGGCAACAGCGATGGTGGCATCAATGTAATCCACTCTTGGCACCATATGACAAGCACCCACAGTTCAATGGTGCTGCTTTGGCAAGATGCCCATCAGGCACCCTGGCGATATGCACATCATAGGCAAGTATTGGTAGAGGAACTGCAGAAATATTCACTGCCACTGCCCTGCTCATTTTCAAGCCTGGAGGACCCACATGGAGATTGCTCCTGGAAGACAAGAAGTGAGAAATATCCAATTTTGTTCAGTTCCTTCCTTTTGTGCAGAGGCAGCACTCCAAAGATCACCGAGCCTTAAGGAAAGACTCCCCCCAGACAGAAGGGGGGCATCTAATGGAGACATCCCCCCTTCCCACCTAAGCTCCAACTATCCTTATTTACATGTTTCCCCCTTTGAGCTGCCATCCATCAGCCACTCGAAATATCGAGGCTGGGTGTGAAATGGCCCCGAAAGTGGCCATTAAGTGGTCACTTAAGGGCCTTATTTGTGGCAAGGACAGGCTTCTCGCCCAAGGCCCTGCCCGTCCCGGCGTGAAATTGCTACCAGGTTGAGGTGGGCAGGAACCCAGAAGGAAACACCTCCATGAAATTTTACGCTTCCCTGAACCCTGCACCACCTCCTATTCCCTTCCACCCCCCTCTCACCACCTCCCCCTCCCCACCGCCACCCCTCCCCACCGCCACCCCCCCCCCCCACCCCCACCCCCCGGCCCCATCCTTCCAACCACCCCCCTGCAAATCTTAGCATATGGTATCCTAGGTTTTATTACAGGGGCATTGAGTACAAGAGTAGGGAAGTCATGTTGAACTTGTATAAGACACTAGTTAGACCTCATCTGGAGTACTGCATCCAGTTCTGAATGCGAGGTGGTTACCTTCCCCCAGTCCCATCACAATTAAAATTGCAAGTAGGAGGTTGAAGGTGGGTTGAGTTTGTGCCTATGATTGGTTTCTACATTGACTTCCTGCTTGACCCAAACCCAGGCAGCCTAAGTACACCCACACATGTAAACAATGCCATTCACTGAAACTGACCATTATTAGGCTTGAGTGCCAGATTTGCAAGGTGTTGTAATCAGCACTAGAAAAATATTCCACCTTTCCGAGGCTTCCAATTGATTTGTGAGGGCCTCATTAAACCACTTAATTTAATTAAATTTTATGTAAACTCTGCCCATGCTGAAGACACCATTTTTTTTCACTCCTCGCTGCACAGCAAGCATTGCTGAGATTAGCTTGGTTGACCATTTAGCGTTTCTTTTCTGAAGGTGTGCTTCTTGTATCGGTGGTTTTTTGAGCGGTAGGTGCATTGGCTTGGGCTTTGGAGTCAACAGTGAAGGAATGGCTTTTGCCATTCATCGAGATTATAACATGGGCTATAAGTGGACTTTAGAGTGACAAGTTATGGGATAGAATTTTAAGGAATGCAAGTGATCCTTAGAAGTCAATCATAAGCGCAAACCCAATGCATCTTCCACCCTTCCTTACAATTTTAATTGTTCGACAGAAGACAGAGAGTGGCTGTAGAGGGTTGTTTTTCCAACTTGAGGCCTGTAACCAGCGGTGCGCCTCATGGATCGATGTTGGGTCCACTGTTATTTGTCATTTATATTAATGATTTGGATGAGAATTTAGGAGGCATGGTTAGTAAGTTTGCAGATGACACCAAGATTGGTAGCATAGTGGACAGTGAGGAAGGTTATCTAGGATTGCAGTGGGATCTTGATCAATTGGGCCAGTGGGCTGACGAATGGCAGGTGGAGTTTAATTTAGATAAATGTGAGGTGATGCATTTTGGTCAATCGAACCAGGGCAGGACTTACTCAGTTAATGGTAGGGCGTTGGGGAGAGTTACAGAACAAAGAGATCGAGGGGTACGGGTTCATAGCTCATTGAAAGTGGAGTCACAGGTGGACAGGGTGGTGAAGAAGGCATTTGGCATGCTTGGTTTCATTGGTCAGAACATTGAAATGTCTTGTTGAAGTTGTACAAGACATTAGTAAGGCCACACTTGAAATACCGTGTACAGTTCTGGTTATCCTATTATAGAAAGGACATTATTAAACTAGAAAGAGTGCAGAAAAGATTTACGAGGATGCTACCAGGCCTTGATGGTTTGAGTTATAAGGAGAGGCTGGATAGATTGGGACTTTTTTCTCTGGAGCGAAGGAGGCTTCGGGGTGATTTTATAGAGGTCTATAAAATAATGAGGGGCATAGATCAGCTAGATAGTCAATATCTTTTCCCAAAGCTAGGGGAATCTAAAACTAGAGAGCATAGATTTAAGGTGAGAGGGGAGAGATACAAAAGGGTCCAGAGGAGCAATTTTTTCACACAGAGGGTGGTGAGTGTCTGGAACAAGCTGCCAGAGGTAGTAGTAGAGGCGGGTACAATTTTGTCTTTGAAAAAGCGTTTAGATATTTACATGAGTAAGATAGCTATTGAGGAATATGGGCCAAACACAGGCAATTAGGACTAGCTTAGTCACTAAAAAAAAAAGGGTGGCATGGACAAGTTGGGCCAAAGGGCCTGTTTCCATGCTGTAAACCTTTATGACTCTATGATTCTCGGACTCCCATTGCCATTTAATGCTCACTTAAGTGTTGATTGACAGAGGGCAGAACCACCAGAGTGCCACTGTGGCCAGAAGCAGTACTGCAACAGTCTGCCTGGGACTACATCCTGAGACTTTAGAAAAGGAAGTCCCAAGTGTCAAGGGCAGGAGGTTAGGGGACGTCCGAGGGGGGTTCAGGAGAGGAAAAGTTCGGCATTGGGTGGTTGGTTGGTGGGAAGGTGGTCACAGAATTCCAACGTCCCAAGGGGAAGGGCACACAACTCTGAGGGGGGCATCAGTGAGCCAGCCCTCCCCCTTCCCACCTGAGGTAGGGAAAAGGTTTAATGTAACTTCCCCACCCTATCAAAACCCATTCTCACCAGTCGAAAAATTGAGGCTGGATGAGAAAAGGCCCTTAAGTGGTGATTAAGTGGCTACATTAGGGTGGGGAAGGCTTTGCTTGCCCAAGCATCAAATTGCATCTGGGTTTGGGCAGGCGGGATCCTGAGGGAACCCCATCCATTCAGTTTTAAGCTCCGTCCCCTACCGCCCCCCCACCTTCCCCAGCACAGAACCCACCTTGGGGGGAGCCATTAAATAGAGATCCTTTTCCATGTGGCATCTGAGTTACCTTAGTGGGTGTGGCAGTGGAATTGTGCCTCTTCACATATCAAATTGAAGAATGCTCACTGTGGCATCCAAGGTGTCATTTCAATCCTAATGATGGTGGGTTTTTAAAAACCTCAAACCTGACTCCAACCCACTGACTTCCTGGTTAAGCAGGGGCATTGTGGGACAGACAGCCAATCTGCTCCTAAGAGGCAGGTTGACCACAAATATTATAATGAGATTGGAAGCAGCACTTTAACCTTTCTGCCAGGAGGCTTCAGGAAACCTGGCAGTTCAAGGGGTGTGAGGGCAGCTTCAGGGGAAGGTAAGTTCCAATACAGCATAGCATGTGTGCCAGAGGGAGCAGGATACCTTCCACCCACCCCAAGCTTGCCTGCTTCCTTGGCAATCAGCCCACTCACCCACTACTGTTTGAGAATTGGACTCCCCCTTAGGGTTGAGGATGGAACCTACTTTGTGTCAGGGTCTGGATCAGATCCCACCTCAACATCAGACACCTAACGAATAATTTGTGTTACTGGTATCAAGATCAGAACCCCTCCACACTCCCACAAAAGCAATAGCAAGTTGTTGAGGCTAATCACAGAATAGAATAGAATTCCGGCTGTGCAGAAGGAGACCATTTAGCCCATCGAGTCTGCACCAACAACAATCCCACCCAGGTCCTATCCCTGTAACCCCATGTATTTACCCTGCTAGTCCCCCTGACACTAAGGCGCAATTGACCATGTGCAATCCACCTAACCCGCACATCTTTGGACTGTGGGAGGAAATGGGACCGCCTGGAGGAAACCCACGCAGACACAGGGAGAATGTGCAAATGCCACACAGTCACCTAAGGTCGGAATTGAACCTGGGTCCCTGGCACTGTGAGGCAGCAGTGTTAACCACTATGCCACCATGCTGCCTCAATTTCGGGGCTCATGTGGCTCCATCCTCCTCTGACACAATTGTACTCAAGTGGGAGCCAAGTAAATCAATCAAGCTGCCTACAGCACCTATATTCCCCTGGAACATCACTCACCACTTCCCCCCCTCCCCCACTCAAAAACTCCACCTGGTCAATATTGAAACTGTAGAGTCTAAACCAGGAAGTATCAATTAGAAGACTTAATTCAATGTAAAATTGTATACAGAAAGTGGAACAAAGAAAGGGAAAGAGAGATGGGATAAAGAGAGACAGAGATAAAAGAGACAGAAATGACGGTGGGCCCGAAACGGGCGCGAAATCATGGTAAAGTTGGGCGTCGGGCCTAAAATGCGGTCCAGATCCGACCCAAGGCCGACCCGGATCGGCCGTTGGTAAAGGCGCGATTGGCCTTGGGTCGGATCTGGACCGCGTTTTAGGCCCGACGCCCAACTTTACCACGATTTCGCGCCCGTTTCGGGCCCACCGTCATTTCTGTCTCTTTTATCTCTGTCTCTCTTTATCCCATCTCTCTTTCCCTTTCTTTGCATTTGCATTTGCATGCATTTAAATCGGCATAATGATGCCCGCACCCAACTTACCCAAGGATTCCCACTTTACGAGGCTCCGGTCTGATCGGCGCCCACGCATTTACTGTGTTGCTGAATTCAAGTCCGATAGGGCTTCAACTCAGCAACTGTGACGTCTCTGCCCCCTCTCCCCGGGGGGGCAGAGACGTCACATCCCCCCCCCCCCCTCAGGGAAGAGACGTCACATTTCCCACCCCTGCCCCCTCCCCCCCAGGGAAGAGACATCACATCCCCCCCCTACCCCCCCCCCCCCCCCAGGGAAGAGACATCACATCCCACCCACCCCACCCCCCCACCCCACCAGGGAAAGTCAAAGGCAGCGCAGATAGCAGTGCTGTCAGTGCTGCCTTTGACTTTCGCGCTCGGGCGCGCTGAGTGCTGACGGCTTCGAACTGTGCATGCGCAGTTTGGTGCTCCGACAGATGCAAATGCGCTAGGCCCCGCCCACTGGACCCACGCCGAAAAAAGGCGTATGGGGGCGCTGGAGCGCGGCTGCCGAGCGCGGGTTTGATTTACGACCGCACCCGGCACTTTGAGCCGATTTGGTAAAATCGGCCCCAAAGTAAAAGTGAACTTTTTTTTTAATCTTCAAATTTTGAAGGAAATTTTTAAAATTGAATTTTCAAGGCCAGAGTGGTTGGTTGACAGTATGAAAAATTTCACATCAATAAAGATTCTCTTATAGCTGAATGGACGAGTCCTGACTTTTTATGATGTGTCTATTGGGTAATTAGTATGCACATTTGAGCAACATCAGATCCTTCGACTATGTTAATGCTGAGGTTATTGATGAGGTACCAGTGTCGTGAAGCTTATGGAGGAGCAGAACAAATCAGACAGTCATTTCCATATTTGGAGTGTTGATATGAAATGACTCATCTTACTAATGAGACCTTTTGATTATTGTGGAAGGTGTGAATAAATTAAGGTTGTTCACTAACTACCCTCATTCACAAAAAATGCTGAAGGATTTATTTTGTTTCTTTGTTTTCGGAGATCAAGCTATTGTATATTTCATTCTACTGAAGCCAGTGATAAATGTGCAGCTTGAGCTTCTCGCTGCAAAATTGCATCTCAAATATGCATATAGTTCTTTCTCTTTTACAGAAAAGATGGTTTCCAACAGATAAAACTCTTTGCTTGCTATGAGAAAGATAAGGTTGATATCAAAGTGATGCTATGAGAAGAGTCTGGGTATGTTGAATGCTCCTTGTTCAATTGCAGTTGTATACATTTAATTTGATAATTAGTTTCACATTCTTCGGATTCAAAGCAGTTTTTATGACCCATTACTGAACATAGGACTGGATTTCCAATTGTCGATGGAGGCAGGAATTCTGGGTGGAATTTGTAAACCAAGTTACTGGAGGACTGGAGGTAACATAGTTTACAAATTCCACCCAGAATTCCTGCCTCCATCAACAATGGAATTCCTGCCTCCTTCAGCATTTTCTGTGAATGAGGGTAGTTAGTCACACCTTCCACAATAATCAAAAGGTCTCATTAGTGAGATGAGTCATTTCATATCAACACTCCAAATGTTGGAAGCATTCTAATTATTGACATTCATTATACTGCCCCCAATATTTAATTCCACTGACTTCAACACATAGCACATGTGATACTATCCATTTTGCCTGACTTGTAACTGTGACCTGCCGAAGGGCAGATTTTCTCCCCATTATGTGGTTTTGCGCTTTTCTCTTCAGTTGCTCGTAGCAACTTCCCATTTACAATTTCAGTGGGCAACATAACTGGGGAAAGAATGCATGAGGTGGTTTCCCGTGTCTTTTTGCACGTAAAGGAAGTACTGATTTGATTTGATTTGATTTATTATTGTCACATGTATTAGTATACAGTGAAAAGCATTGTTTCTTGCACGCTATACAGATAAAGCATATCACACATAGAAAAGGAAAGGAGAGGGTGCAGAATATAGTGTTACAGTCATAGCTAGGGTGTAGAGATAGATCAATTTAGTATAAGGTAGGTCCACTGAAAAGTCTGATAGCTGCAGGGAAGAAGTTGTTCTTGAGTCAGTTGTTATGTAATCTCAGACTTTTGTATCTTTTTCCCGACGGAAGAAGGTGGAAGAGAGAATGTCCGGGGTGCGTGGGGTCCTTGATTATGCTGGCTGCTTTTTCGAGGCAGTGGGAAGTGTAGACAGTGTCAATGGATGGGAGGCTGGTTTGAGTGATGGACTGAGCTTCGTTCATGAAGCTTTGTAGTTTCTTGCGGTCTTCGACAGAGCAGGAGCCATTCCAAGCTGTGATAAATCCGGAAAGGATGCTTTCTACAGTGCATCTTCCCAAAGGATGCTTCACCTGTAAGCAAACATGATGCTATTTTGCTGTCACCAAAAAAAAAATCACTGGTTCCACTGTTGATCATGCCTCATAACCCAGAGCATGAGAACTTTACCTGGAAAAGGTGCAGTGACCACTCTGTGACCCTGTTACCCTGTATTGCTGCCCAAGATGAAATTCTATCCCGAATTCTCCACACTGCAGAATTGGATTGATTCACTGACTTCCTCATCTATTGCTGTACCAAAACAAATCTATTTATTTTTGTGGAGGCTTTCTTGAACTTTAATCATGAATACTAGTTTTAAATTACTCCTGTATTGCTTTGTAACACCTGCTGTACTGAATATAATATTTGGATAAAACAAGACCGATGGAACAATATCAGCAGGAAAGTTTCTTTTGTACATTCTATGCAATGAAATTGTCAATGAATGTTTTATAAATGTTTCCATAATTTATGCTACACATAACACACATAATATTCTAAACTGCTAATAGGTCAATGATCATAGATTTTTTACAATATTTGACTTTACAAAATATGCAAATCTTAAATGAAAGCACTTTTGCAGAGCAGCCATCCATTAAGTATTATATTAACCTTGCATTATAGTTTTGGTCAGTTAGAAATCAGCTACTACAGAGCTTTTATTGCAGTACAGTTGGCTTAACAGACACAATTTTCTGACTGATGTAAGTTTCATTTAGGAATTTGAAATAAACTAAGAACAATTGTGCTCCGATAGATGGTGATTTATATATTTCCAGAAATATCAGCATCCCCAACATCCCACCTAACCTGCAGGCCTGATTTTAACCCAGGCAAAATTTATTGTAAATGTAAAATTTTAAAAAGAAGTGCTGCTAACCTAACACTCGGGGACTGAATATTCAAAGATATTTGGCATCCACGAAGGATAGGCAAAAAATTAGGAGGTGGGCTAACTTTGTTTTTATTCATGCATGGGACATGGGTGGTCGCTGGCTGGCCAGAATTTATTGCCCATCTCTAGTTGCCCTTGTTGAGAGGGCAGTTGAGAGTCAACCACATTGCTGTGGCTCTGGAGCCACATGTAGGCCAGACCAGGTAAGGACGGCAGATTTCCTTCCCTAAAGGACATGAGTGAACCAAATGGGTTTTTCCGACACTGGTCAATGGTTTTATGGTCATAAGGAGAGTATTTATCCCAGACTTTTTTTGATTGAATTCAAATTCCACCATCTGCTGTGATGTGACTTGAACCCACCTCCCCAGCACATTAGATAAGTTTCTGGATTAATAGTCTAGTGATAATACTACAAGGCCATCACCTTACCCACCATCCTTAATAAAGGATGAGACCAGTAAATTAGTGAGAGAGGATCTTAGATTAGAAGATCAAGGTAGAGAGTCAGTCTAGGTGGAGCTAATAAAAAGCAAGGGGCAGAAAACATCGGTTGGAGTTGTTTATAGGCCACCAAACAGTAGTGGTAATGGAGGGCATGTTATAAACCAGAAAATGAGAGGTGCATGTAACAAGAGTAATGCAATAATCATGTGGGGCTCCAATCTACATATAGACTGGGGAAATAACCTAATTAGCATGAATCCTGTTAAGGACAATTTCCCAGAATGTTGAGGAACCAACTAGAGAACAGGTTATTTATGATCTAGCATTGTGCAATGAGAAGAAGCTAATTAATAAGCTCATTGTAAAGGAGCCTCGAGGGACGAATGACCATTAGATGGCAGAATTTTACATTCAGTTTGAAAGTGATGTAGTTCAATCCGAAACTAGGGTCTTAAATCTAAACAAAGGGAATGTCAGAGGTATGAGGGACAAATTGGCTTTGACAGATTGAGAAATTGTGGTGGAATCATCCCAGAAATCAGCAATGTCGGATGTCGGGCAGGGGAAGCAGCTTTGGACCTATTGATGCCAATGGTAAGTTTTTCACCCTATTGTACGGCACTTAGTGAGGAAATTGAGCAGGTATGGGTTTCACGTTGTATTGCTGGTGGGCGGCTCCATCATGACCTCAGAGCTTCAGTAATTCAATCCGCCATATTTAAAGTCTGCCCCTGCACACAGCGAGGAATCTTCAAGGAATAGGAAGCCACTCTGAACTGGTGGCTGCCCAAGCCAATAAGCATGCTGCCCCAAAATTCAATGACACCTCCCTTAAGCACTTGCTGGAAGGAGTGGAGGCTCGCTGCCATGTTCTCTAACCACTCTCTAGACAAAGACCATCAGGCAAGAACACCAATCCAGCATGGGAGGCAATGGCAGCGGTGCTGAGCACCAACACCCTCCAAATGAGGACAGCCATCCAGTACCAAAAGAGGATTAACAATCTCCTCTGTTCTGCCAGGTCAAGCCACTCTTCTCTTCACTCTCAACTCACATGGTGACAGACCCATCACACATCTGCAAGCTTCTCACTCAAAGCCAGCTGAAGGGACAACACCACTTGATCTCCCACGTGCACTTTCATCTCCCCTGCGGGTTGTGTCTCCATCAAGTCCATGACCCCTCACATGCCAGGCACCCTTATCACCTGGCCTGGCAGGTGTCCTGCTTAAACTCTCTCCATCTATCTTCATAGAATCCATAGAATCCCTACAATGCAAAAGGCGGCCATTTGGCCCATCGAGTCTGCACCAATTCTCTGACAAAGTGTTTTACCCAGGTCCTCTCCCCCGCTCTATCCCCATAACTCCACACATGGCTAATCCCATCTAAGCGACACATCTTGAGACACGAAGGGCAATTTAGTATTTAGCCAATCCACCTAACCTGCATATTTTAGGATGGTGGGAGGAAGCCGGAGCACCCAGCGGAAACCCACGCAGACTCGGAGAGAATGTGCAAACTCCACACAGTCACCCGAGGCTGAAACTGAACCTGCGTCCCTGGAGCTGTGAGGCTACAGTGCTACCCACTGTGCCACTGTGCTGCCCTCATGCAGAACAAGCTGGCTCACACCAAGAGGGAGAGAACCCAGGCTGGTGGAAGGATACCACGGACTCTGAGGCGAGAGTTATTCAGCTTGCCGGCGAGGCTATACACTGTTCATGTGCTGATGGTGAGGTCAGCGGTGTTCAACCAGTGTTAATGTGCGAATCCAACATTGCAACATTCTTCAGACAACCAGACTGTCAGTGATGTCTCCTGTTTCTCAGGCTCCTGACATGAACTAATGAACTCCCCTTTCTTTCATAAGCACATCTGGGAAGCAGCCGATGGGATCCATGAGCCTGGTCTTTGACTCCAGCTCTGAGAACACTTCGGAAGAGGATTCTGCAGGCACAGACACTGAAGACCTGTTACAATGCTCACCCACACCCTCTGCCAGTGCAGAGACACATATCTCAGTGTACCTCATTATAGAGCAGCCTCGGGGGTCACAGATGAGCTCTGTGGTATCTTGTCTCTGCTGTAGTCTGTGACCTCTACATAGGTGTCATCAGCCATGCCATCAGTGGGTAGCCCTTGTCCCAGAGGAGCCAAACCTGCAACTCCTTTGGACCCTGAAAGATGTCAGGGAGCTAAGAATGTAGGAGCCATGGATAATCCCTGGGACTCATACACAGATGCCAGGATGCCTTTGGTATGGTCACACGCCAGCTGAACATTCAGCAAGTGGGGACCTTTGTACTTGACAAAGTTGATTGCTTGTTGCCATGGAGATCTGAGTGCCACGAGAGTGCAGTAGATGGAACTCTGAACCTATGGAAAACCAGAGATCTGCACAAATCCCATGACTCTTGCATCCTGTCTTGCCTGATCTCAGTTGAAATTCACAAAGCGGTGTGCCCTTGCGAAGACTACATCTTCGGATGACCTCCTGGATGCATATGTTTGCAGAGGTCACATGTGGAGCCCTGGGAGGAGCCATTGGCATAAAAATTGAATGCCAATCACTTTTACGGATACTAGCAATGCTTGCCTCTAAGTCCCCCAGCGCCAAATCATGCAGCAGTTGGCAAATGTGACCAACTAGTTCCTGGACATGTGGTGACACTAGTTCTCCGACATCTCCAGGAATAACAGGCACCTGGATCTGGTTAGGCATCCACGAATGATGGCTATCTGGAGTTCATCCTCTGCGTGAGGAGCAGGCCCGAACAATGCTTCCTCTTGATGGTTCTGCTTCTGTCTTTGGCGAACCAGGTGTCGCCATTGATGTCTTTTTTTTCTCTCCTGCCTATGAGCGAGAAGGATGACAGCAATATCACCAAGCTCCATCTTCTTGATGGTCTCCTTATTGCAGAGGCAAAGTGAGAGATTGATGGTTAGCATCAGTCTGCTAAGGACCACTCTTTGATCATTCATGGCCTGCAGCTATCTCTCAAGGCCCCTTTATGCATGTCGGAGAATTCTAGCCACAGTATAGATGCCTAATGTTTAGTGTACATGATAGTTGTGCAAACCACTGCACCATGTGGCTGAGTGGTGATAGCTCCTGCCATTCGACTGCACCTTGAGCTCTCATCTCAGACACAGGCACTCCAAGTCCTTGCACTCTACTTGGTCCATGAGGGGCACTTGTCAATCGATACTTTAACATAGAGCAAGGGATTAGGAACATACTCCTGGGGCAGTGTTTCATGGCCTCTTTTCTAAGGGCATAATCCAGCTTTCCCAATTGCCCAATGATTCTGCCAGACCATCGCATTCATTGGATTTGGAAGTCTGCATGTGTGAGGGGTTAAATTTAGAGCAGCAATCATTGACACTCTCAGACATTAGCTTGAGTGTGCACAATTACCTGACTAATCTGACTCCAAGCATGGCAATTAGGCTAAAACTAAATGGTCTCAGCTAAGAGTGCTCACCTTTGACATCATTAGCCTTGCCAATATTCTCCCATTGCGTCACCAAACACGCCTGCCATGAATGAGAGCAGAAAAGTACATTAAAAGGTACAATGGTGGACAGGCATTAGCTAATATTTAAAAAACAAATACATGGTTGATAACATATTTACTTTCCTTTAAAGGCATGAAAACCCAGGAAGAAAGGTGATCCAACCATGGTCGACAAGAAAAGTTAATGATTGTATTAGATCAAAGGAAGAGGCTTATTCCTGGTCTTTAATGGCTGAAGCATAGTAGATAAGAGTCGGGAGGTTATGATGGAGCTGTATAAAATGCTCATTAGCTCACAGCTAGAGTACTGTGTGCAGTTCTAGTCAGCATACCATAGGGAGGATATGATTGCACTAGAGAGGGTGCAGAGGTGATTCACCAGGATGCTGCTGCAACTTTTCAGCTTTAAAGAAAGGCTGGTTAGGCTGCCGCTGTTTTTCTTAACAGCAGAGAAGGCTGAGGGAGAGACATGATCAAGGTGTACAAAATTACGAGGGACATAGATAGGGTAGATAAGAAGAAACTTTTCCCCTTAGTAGATGGGTCAATAACCAGGGGACATAGATTTAAAGTAAGGGGCTGGATATTTAGAGGGGATTTGAGGAAAACCTTTTTCACCTAGAGGGTGTTGGGAATCTGCCAAAGTTGTAAGCCTGAGGTTTGGGAGCAGTTTCGAGTTCAGCAAAGGAGGACCATGAAACTGATCAAGCAAGAGAAACTAGAATGTAAACTAGTGAGAAACGTAAAAACGGACAGTAAAAGCTTCTGTAGGTATGTGAAAAGCAAAAGATTAGCAAAGACAAACATGGGCCCATTACATAGAACATAGAACAGTACAGCACAGAACAGGCCCTTCGGCCCACGATATTGTGCCGAGCTTTATCTGAAACCAAGATCAAGCTATCCCACTCCCTATCATCCTGGTGTGCTCCATGTGCCTATCCAATAACCGCTTAAATGTTCCTAAAGTGTCTGACTCCACTATCACTGCAGGCAGTCCATTCCACACCCCAACCACTCTCTGCGTAAAGAAAATACCTCTGATATCCTTCCTGTATCTCCCACCACGAACCCTATAGTTATGCCCCCTTGTAATAGCTCCATCCACCCGAGGAAATAGTCTTTGAATGTTCACTCTATCTATCCCCTTCATCATTTTATAAACCTCTATTAAGTCTCCCCTCAGCCTCCTCCGCTCCAGAGAGAACAGCCCTAGCTCCCTCAACCTTTCCTCATAAGACCTACCCCCCAAACCAGGCAGCATCCTGGTAAATCTCCTCTGCACTCTTCCCAGCGCTTCCACATCCTTCTTATAGTGAGGTGACCAGAACTGTACACAATATTCCAAATGTGGTCTCACCAAGGTCCTGTACAGTTGAAGCATAACCCCACAGCTCTTAAACTTCAACCCCCTGTTAATAAAAGCTAACACACTATAGGCCTTCTTCACAGCTCTATCCACTTGAGTGGCAACCTTTAGAGATCTGTGGATATGAACCCCAAGATCTCTCTGTTCCTCCACAGTCTTCAGAACCCTACCTTTGACCCTGTAATCCACATTTAAATTAGTCCTACCAAAATGAATCACCTCACATTTATCAGGGTTAAACTCCATCTGCCATTTTTCAGCCCAGCTTTGCATCCTATCTATGTCTCTTTGCAGCCTACAACAGCCCTCCACCTCATCCACTACTCCACCAATCTTGGTGTCATCAGCAAATTTACTGATCCACCCTTCAGCCCCCTCCTCTAAGTCATTAATAAAAATCACAAAGAGCAGAGGACCAAGCACTGATCCCTGCGGCACTCCACTAGCAACCTGCCTCCAATCCGAAAATTTTCCATCGACCACCACCCTCTGTCTTCGATCAGACAGCCAGTTACCTATCCAATCGGCCAACTTTCCCTCTATCCCACACCTCCTCACTTTCATCATAAGCCAACCATGGGGGACCTTATCAAACGCCTTACTAAAATCCATGTATATGACATCAACTGCCCTACCTTCATCAACACACTTAGTTACCTCCTCAAAACATTCTATCAAATTTGTGAGGCACGACTTGCCCTTCACGAATCCGTGCTGACTATCCCGGATTAATCCGCATCTTTCTAAATGGTCGTAAATCCCATCTCTAAGGACCTTTTCCATCAATTTACCAACCACCGAAGTAAGACTAACCGGTCTATAATTACCAGGGTCATTTCTATTCCCTTTCTTAAACAGAGGAACAACATTCGCCATTCTCCAGTCTTCTGGCACCATCCCCGTGGACAGCGAGGACCCAAAGATCAAAGCCAAAGGCTCTGCAATCTCATCCCTTGCCTCCCAAAGAATCCTAGGATACATTTCATCAGGCCCAGGGGACTTATCGACCTTCAGTTTATTCAAAACTGCCAGGACATCCTCCCTCCGAACATCTATTTCCTCCAGCCTATTAGCCTGTAACACCTTCTCTTCCTCAAAAACATGGCCCCTCTCCTTGGTGAACACTGAAGAAAAGTATTCATTCATCACCTCGCCTATCTCTACTGACTCCATACACAAGTTCCCACTACTGTCCTTGACCGGCCCTAACCTCACCCTGGTCATTCTTTTATTCCTCACATAAGAGTAAAAAGCCTTGGGGTTTTCCTTGATCCGACCCGCCAAGGACTTCTCGTGTCCCCTCCTAGCTCTTCTAAGCCCCTTTTTCAGCTCATTCCTTGCTAACTTGTAACACTCAATCGAGCCATCTGAACCTTGTTTCCTCATCCCTACATAAGCTTCCCTCTTCCTTTTCACAAGACATTCCACCTCTTTCGTGAACCATGGTTCCCTCACTCGGCCATTTCCTCCCTGCCTGACAGGGACATACCTATCAAGGACATCCAGTATTTGTTCCTTGAAAAAGTTCCACTTTTCATTAGTTCCTTTCTCTGACAGTTTCTGTTCCCAACTTATGCCCCCTAATTCTTGCCTAATCGCATCATAATTACCTCTCCCCCAATTGTAAACCTTGCCCTGCCGTACGGCCCTATCCCTCTCCATTGCAATAACAAAAGACACCGAATTGTGGTCACTATCTCCAAAGTGCTCTCCCACAACCAAATCTAGCACTTGGCCCGGTTCATTTCCCAGTACCAAATCCAATGTGGCCTCACCTCTTGTCGGCCTATCCACATATTGTGTCAGGAAACCCTCCTGCACACACTGCACAAAAACTGCCCCATCCGAACTATTTGACCTACAAAGGTTCCAATCAATATTTGGAAAGTTAAAGTCCCCCATGACAACTACCCTGTGACCCCCACACATATCCATAATCTGCTTAGCAATTTCTTCCTCCACATCTCTATTACTATTTGGGGGCCTATAGTAAACTCCTAACAACGTGACCGCTCCTTTCCTATTTCTAACCTCAGCCCATATTACCTCAGTGTGCAGATCCCCCTCGAAGTGCCTTTCCGCAGCCGTTAAACTAACCTTGACTAATAATGCCACTCCTCCACCTCTTTTACCAGCTTCCCTACACTTCGTGAAACATCTATACCCCGGAACGTCCAACAACCATTCCTGTCCTTGTTCTACCCACGTCTCCGTAATAGCCACAACATCGTAGTCCCAAGTACCAATCCATGCCCCAAGTTCATCTACCTTGTTCCGGATGCTCCTTGCATTGAAGTAGACACACTTCAACCCACCTTCCTGTCTACCGGTACCCACCCTTGACCCTGATACCTTCCCCAATACCTCACCACCCTCACTGACTTCTGGACTACAACTCCTTTTCCCACTCTCCTGACTTATTAGTTTAAACCCCCCTGAAGAGCCGTAACAAATTTCCCTCCTAGGATATTGGTGCCCCTCTGGTTCAGGTGCACCCCGTCCTGTTTGTACAGGTCCCACCTTCCCCAGAATGTGTTCCAATTATCCACGTATCTGAAACCCTCCCTCCTACACCATCCCTGCAACCACATGTTTAACTGCACTCTCTCCTTGTTCCTCAACTCGCTATCACGTGGCACCGGCAACGTACCAGAGATGACCACATGTTTCGTCTTGGCTCTCAGCTTCCAGCCCAGCTCCAGGCAGAGACAGGAGAATTTATAATGGGGAATAAGGAAATGGCAGAGAAATTAAATAAATAGTTTGTGTTTGTCTTAGTGGAGGAAGATACAAATAAAACCGAGAACTAAGGGACTGGTAGGAATGAGGAACAGAAAGAAAGTAGTATTAGTGAATAGTAGTACTGGAGAAATTATTGGGACTGCAAGTTGATAAATCTCTGGGACTGAAGATCTACCTCCCAGAGTGTTGAAAGAGGTGGCTAGAGAGGTAGTGGATGCATTAGTGGTCATCTTCCAAAATTCTATAGATTTTGGAATGATTTCTGCAGAATGAAAGGTAGCAAATGTAACCTCACCATTTAAGAAAGAAGGGAGTGAGAGAAAATGGGGAACTGCAGCTCTGTTAGCCAGATATCAGTAGGAGAAAAATGCTAGAATCTATTATGAAGGATGTGGTAACTGGAGACTTAGAAAATAATAGGAAAATTGGGCAGATGCAGCATAGACTTATGAAAGGGAAATCATGGTTGATAAACCTATTGGAGTTTTTTGAGGATGTAACTAGCAAAATAGATGAGGGGAAACCATTAGATGTGGTATACTTTGATTTTCAGGAATCTTATGACGAGATCCCACACAGGATTTTAGTAATCAACAGCCTTTTCTCCATGTGAGCCATTGCTGCTCTGTCAAATGCTGTTCCTATCAACCATTCATGAACTTGCAGCAGGAATGACTGGGTAAATATCAGATATATGATCAGTTCTTTCTTAACTCGGGAGGTAGCTTGTAGCACGTCCGCCACTATCTGACAGAAATGAAGTGGCAATCCTGTAGTTACCCATCAAGCAGTGCAATTTCTTAATGGCCCACAGGGAATTGAAGGAGCCCCTGGCCTCTCGACATTTGAAGAGGTTGTGTGGATAATTCAATCGTGTGTTTAAATTGAGCAATTGCACAGCGAGAATCTTTATTTGACTTGGGGTAGAGTGAGCATTGCTGATAATTTAAAAAATTTGGAGGCAAATAGGCTCTTCAGTGAAAGAAATGTACCAAGGGAGGTGAAGAAAGAAGGACCTTGGTGTTATTAAAATCGCAATAATTTGACGAGCAAAAGTCAATATTCATGAAACCAGTAAACAACGTAATTTTGTTGCTATGGCAACCAATGGTTTCTCTAGTAGCAAATAAACTGTCAATTAAACTTGTGATGATGGTTGCGTTCAGAGCTCTGTGTCATTTCATACAATTTTATAGCTTCTCTGTGAGTCCTCACATATTGATAGTCCCAATCAATGCTTGGTGCTGACAGAGGACTCTGAAAGCATTGAAGAATGGATGCAATTTATTGTTACAGCATAAGAGGATAGATAAATGCGGCAAAATTTGCCCCTGTCATCTGCATTGGTTGCGTAAAACTCTCATATTTTTATTAGGTCCCATTGTATTATGCATGTAATCAGATAAACAGTGAACAAACCTGACAGAGAGATAATATGCTAGCATTTGCAATTGATTCTCTTTATGCATTTCATTGCATTTCCTAACAGTAACTCATTTACCCAGACAAGATTTCTGCAGAGCAGAGTCTGATTAAATGCAATCAAACTGCTTTAGCTTGCAGGCCTGGGTAATTTAAAATCCTCCATATGTGGCAATAACTGTTCATAACCGTCATCCTAACAGTACGCTGAAATAAGGTCAGGAACCACAGAAGCAAAAGCAAACAGTTCCAACTTGCTGAGATTAGAGAAGGTGAGTATTACAGTCAACATGGGATTTCAATATTAGTGCACATTTGTAAAATGATTGAAGGACACAGTTATGATGAAAACAATTGTTTAGGAAAGGTTTTTGCACGGAGAAGAGTGGAGAGGTCATTTTATCAACAACATGTCACCTACAAGTGACAGAATGATACATTTCAATGGAAATTATACAGATGTGCATGCGTTTGTAAAGAGATGAATAAGGGCCCACCAACCACAGTCACTGATGAAGGTGATGCTCCTTTTATATTTGAAGGGGAATGAGCCAAGGTAGGTTAATACAGATCCACAATGAACCATAAGTGGGACTTGGTGTTGGATTACACATGAGAAGCAAATGCTTTTGCATGAGGTGAAGTTTACAGATGCTGAAAGAAAGGAGGCTTGCCAGGTCATTGAGAGGAATTTTTCACCCCCCTCCCCCCCACCCCCAAACATGTAGTCACAGGAATGTAACATAATCTCAAATCCAATCCTAACCTGCCTTATCCTGCCCACTTCCATTTTTTTACAAAAGGAAAGACATGTATTTATATTGCTGAAAAGAGAGCCACGTTGCCGAAGCTTTTTGTCTTGCACTCATCAGGACAAGCTCAAGAATACCAAATATCAAACAATCGCAACAATTTATACTACAGGAGAGAAGGTTGCTGATTGGTTGACAAATTGATCTGACCAAGACGTTGCCATGGAGAAAGCAATGGGGGACAATAGGGCCCTCAAGGTCCATGGTCAAATTGGGGTACATATTCCTTTTTTTGCAGAGAATGGGTCCCTGTGTATGAATGTATACAGTTTCCAACAAGTATAAATGAGCCATGTTGCACGTTGACGTGTCAACCGATCAGCACCATTTTGTCCTGTAGTATAAGTTATTGTGATCTTTTGAAATTTGGCATTCTTCCATTTGTCCTAATGAGTGCAAGACAAAAAGCTTCAAGAACTTGTCTCTCTTTTGGGTAATATTCAAGTTCTGTACTACCAACCAACTGCATGCATTAATATATTGCTTTTCACAACCACCAAAGGTCTTAAAGCAGTTTATAGCCAATGAAATATTTTTGAAGCATAGTCTTTCTTGTAAAGTAGCAAACATGGCAGCTAATTTGTAAATATATTTCTTGTTGATTGAGGGACAAATATTGACCATGACATTGGGGTGACAGCCTCTGCAGAGAGAGAGGACAAAGTATGAACAACCAATCTTTTTCTGGAAGTGCATTGTTCCTTTAAATATTGCAATCAGGTTGCCATCCTCACATTTTCTCTGTTTTCCAGGCGTAATTCCGACCACACTTGGGTTTCATCAGCAAGCCTTGAAAGCAGTCAAGCTTTCTTTCCATGCAGAAGCAAAGGCTCAAACTGCAAAGCTTTTACAGCTGAAGAGTACCTTAGAAAAAGCTAAAGTTCGAGCAGCAAATGGAGCTTGAAGATATTAACATTAAGCAAGAATTGGATAAGTCTTACTACCTAAAAGAGAAGGTCAAACTAAAAATCCAGCTATTAACAGTCACATTGCACCAGCAAGGCACAGAGAGGGATTTACACATTAGAAATGGTGCAGCAACTGAAAGGGAACATATTGCAGTAAAGGAATGTGTGTAAATGCCATACTGCATTTACGGAAATTACCACAGCGTCAGACGAAAGAGTTGGTTACAGAACAACTATCTGAAGATGTACTGATCCTACCTGTCTTTCCTGTTGTACTGATACTCTTGTAGTGCAAACACCTGACACTAATGTTGAACTCTAAAGCAACTCTGCAGACCAGACAATGCAGCAATTCCTATACAAATAGGCGGCATGATAGCACAGTGGCTAACATTGCTGCTTCACAATGCCAGGGACCTGGGTTCAATTCCCAGCTTGGGTCACTGTCTGTGTGGAGTTTGCACATTGTCTGCGTGGGTTTCCTCTGGGTGCTCTGGTTTCCTCCCACAGTCTGAGAGACATGCTGGTTAGGATGCATTGACCCAAATAGATGCCAGACTGTGGTGACTAGGGGAATTTCACAGTAACTTCATTGCAATGTTAATGTAAACCTTACTTGTGACTAATAAATAAACTTTTTAATTTATAGATCCCAGTCCTGAAGTTTATTCCATTGTTGATAATGGTGTGTAATCCTACATTATCCTGCTGACTCTGTGATCCCACTGTCTGTAGTGGAATAGCCTTACACTGAAGTAGGCCTGGTAATGATACCAATATCTATAGAAAGAGTAATTCCTACCCTAATAGTAGTTGGGAAGTCCTCCTTTCCTCAACTCCAGCAGTGTCCTCAGGATCTGCTTCATTCTTCTTTTCATCTATCAGATTCAGTCCTTGCTCAGGTATTGAATGCTTCTCTTGTCATCAAGCTGAGAGGTCACACAACACCAGGTTATGGTCCAACAGGTTTATTGAAATCGGAGTACTGCTCCTGACTTCACCTGATGAAGGAGCTTGTGATTTCAAATAAACCTGCTGGACTATAACCTGTGTGACCTCTCATCTTGTCCACTCCAGTCCAATACTGGCATCGTGACATCTCTTGTCATCACAGCAGCAGTGAATGATACAGCTGCAAAGCTCTGCACAGGAGCTGAAAATGCTTCATTTTGTCAAGCCAGTGCTTTCACCTTTTCCCAGTGTACAACTTTAGATAGTACAGGAGGTTAACATTTGTGGGAATACTGGACTTAGGGAGATGTAGAGTCAAGGGTTAACTCTAATGAGAGAATATACTGAGTGATGCGCGATAAATCACACGGGAGGCAGGATGTACCCGGGAAATAAAGGCTTTTATTGCCAACAATAACGGAGCTACTATTTACAATATACAATCCCAGACTAAAGGGTCACCAGGCAGAGCAGTGACCTTTATACCTCTCCCAGGAGGCGGAGCCGACTGGGGTGTACCATAGGACTATATTAACAGGTAGAACAGCCCAACCCTAACCCCAACAGTAACATATCTACAGACTCATAGTACTGGCCAGACCATGGCTCAGCACTCCTGGTGGTAACCAACAATGGTTCACCACATTCACCCCTCCTTTGAAAACAAAGGCCGGCGGGGTACAAAACACAGAACAATTGTTCATCTGTCTATAAGTTCAAACGGTCTGGGGGACCGCTCCGTCGCTGTGACCTCCTCAACACCGGCGATGACACCGGTTCAGGCAATCGCGGTGACGTTCTCTCCAAGGCGGTGTCCAGCGACTCCTCCAGATCCTCACGGGCCGGTAGACCACGAGGTGGTGATAATCCACTGGACTCGGGCATGCCTCGAGGTGGCGACAATCTCCTGGACTCAGGCAAGCTGTACACGGGAGTAAGAGGGTTAAGTGGTGGTCCCGATACTGCCCGCGCCGTGTCAGGAGGGGAGATAATGGTTGGGGGGTCCCTAACTGGGGGTGTGGGAGTGACAGGGGTTTCCAAGTCCCCTGCTGGCGCCAGATCTCGAATCGAGACCGTGTCCTCTCACCCGTCAGGATATGCCACGGAGGCATACTGAGGGTTGGCGTGGAGGAGATGGACCTGTTCAACCAAAGGGTCGGACTTGCAGGTCCTAACATGCCGCCGCAGGAGGACAGGTCCTGAGTACGCCAACCAAGACGGTAATGAGGTCCCAGAGGAAGACTTCCGAGGGAATGAAAACATTCTCTCATGAGGAGTAGCGTTGGTTGCCGTACACAGGAGTGACCATATGGAGTGGAGTGCATCAGGGAGCACCTCTTGCCAACGGGAGACTGGAAGACCTTTAGACCTCAACGCCAGTAAGACAGCCTTCCAGACTGTAGCATTCTCTCGTTCAACCTGTCCGTTACCCCTTGGGTTGTAGCTCGTGGTTCTACTAGAGGCAATCCCATATGAGAGCAGGTATTGCCTCAAGTCGTCGCTCATGAACGACGAGCCCCTATCGCTGTGGATATAACAGGAGTAATCGAACAGGGTGAAAAGACCACAAAATGCCTTGATAACCGTGGCAGGGGTAATATCAGAACAGGGAATGACAAAAGGGAATCGTGAGTACTCATCAATCACATTGAGGAAGTACACGTTCCGATCTGTCGAGGGAAGGGGGCCCTTAAAGTCCACACTCAGTCTTTCGAAAGGACGAGTGGCCTTAATGAGGTGTGCCCTGTCAGGTCGGTAGAAGTGCGGTTTGCATTCCGCGCATACCCGGCAGCTTCTGGTTATGGACCTGACATCCTCCACCGAGTAGGGTAGATTCCGGGCCTTTATGAAGTGGAAGAGCCGAGTGACCCCCGGATGGCAGAGGTCATTGTGGAGAGCCTGCAATCGATTCTCCTGCACACTAGTGCATGTTCCACGCGACAGGGCGTCCGAGGGCTCGTTGAGCTTCCCTGGACGGTACATGATATCATAATTGTAGGTGGAGAGTTCGATTCTCCACCTCAAAATTTTATCATTCTTGATCTTACCCCGTAACGTGTTGTTGAACATGAACGCCACGGACCGCTGGTCCGTGAGCAGAGTGAACCGTTTTCCCGCCAAGTAATGGCGCCAATGCCGAACGGCCTCCACAATGGCCTGGGCCTCCTTTTCCACCGCCGAATGTCGAATTTCAGGGCCTTGGAGGGTGCGAGAGAAAAAGGCGACGGGCCTGCCCGCCTGGTTAAGTGTGGCGGCCAGGGGGAAATCAGATGCATCACTCTCCACCTGGAAGGGGATGGACTCATCGATAGCGTGCATCGTGGCTTTCGTGATGTCGGCTTTTATTCCTGCAAAGGCTAAGCGAACCTCTGTTGTTAGGGGAAAGGAGGTAGACTTGATGAGCAGACGGGCTTTGTCCGCGTAATTGGGAACCCACTGTGCATAGTATGAGAAGAAGCCTAAACATCTTCTCAGTTCTTTGATGCTAGTGGGCAGGGGGAGTTCGAGGAGGGGACACATACGGTCTGGATCAGGGCCAAGGACGCCGTTTTCCACCACGTATCCGAGGATAGCTAGGCGGCGCTTGCTAAATACACACTTCTCCCTGGTGTAGGTCAGATTCAGGCGAGATGCAGTGCGTAAGAATCTAAGAAGGTTGGCATCCTGGTCCTGCTGGTCATGGCCGCAGATGGTGACGTTATCCAGGTACGGGAAGGTAGCCCGCAGCCCGTTCTGTTCCACCATTCGTTCCATAGCACACTGTAAGACCGAGACCCCATTCGTGACACCAAAAGGAACCCTTAAAAAATGGTACAGGCGACCATCTGCCTCAAAGGCCGTGTATTGTCGGTCCTCTGGGCGAATGGGGAGCTGGTGGTAAGCAGATTTTAAGTCGATGGTGGAGAACACCCGGTACTGCGCAATCTGGTTGACCATGTCAGATATGCGCAGGAGAGGATACGCATCCAGCTGCGTGTATCTGTTAATGGTCTGACTATAGTCTATGACCATCCGGGGTTTATTCCCATTCTTAACCACCACGACTTGCGCTCTCCAAGGACTAGCGCTAGGTTGGATGATCCCTTCCTTGAGGAGCCGCTGAACTTCAGATCGAATGAAGATCCAATCCTCAGCGCTGTAACGCCTGCTCTTTGTTGCGATGGGCTTGCAGCCTGCCACGAGATTCTGGAATAGGGAGGGTGTGGTAATCCTGAGCGTTGCGAGACTACATGTGGAGCGCGTTGGGCAATTTAGAGGCTGCGGATCTCCCACTGAAAGCGGAGGGAGTGGCCCATCATACTGCAGGGTTACACTCTTCCAGTGGACCATAAAATCTAGTCCTAGGAGTATCGGCGCGCAAAGTTGCGGTAACACAAGGAGCCTGAAGTTCTCGTAAACCGTGCCCTGCACCGTCAGATTGACCACGCAGCTCCCTAGCACGGTGACAGACCGGGACCTTGACGCCATCGAAATTGTCTGCTTGACAGTCCAAATCTGGAGACCACACCGCTTCACGGTGTCAGGGTGAATGAAGCTCTCCGTGCTCCCACTGTCAAACAAACAATAAATCTGGTGTCTGTTTACCTGTATGTCCATCATGGACTTGTCGAGTCTGTGAGGCTTGGCTCGTGGGTGCAACTGCAGGCAGCTGAGATGGTTGATGACGGCCCCTGCTGGTCATTCGCGGTCGGTGCCGACC